>NC_079208.1:2911724-3096498 GCF_026745355.1 Beta vulgaris subsp. vulgaris
TTTTAACCTCTAGTATTTTAGGATTCTTTGTAATTATTCTCTTTGTTTTTCTCCAGCATACTGAAGAAACTCTCGATTCCCCCACCTGTGGACGTAGGTCTATTTTGACCGAACCACGTAAATCCTTGTGTTCTCTTATTTATCTTCATTATTGTTTTTATCATTCTTATTATTTCATTGATTTGCTCCGTATTGATCATAAACTACACCTCTTTTTCATAACAAACTAGTATCAAGAGCAAGGTTTTAAGGTCTTAGGTGTTCATAGATGAGTTTTGATTAAATTATGCCAATGAAATTCGATATTGAGAAATTTGATAGGCAAGTAAATTTTGGCCTATGGCAATTGAAGATGAAAGCCACCTAGGTTCAAAGTGGTTGTCACAAGATTCTTGAAGGTGCATCCAAAAAGCCTTCGGGTATGACGGGTGATTAGTGGGAGGAGATCGATTCAAGGCTCTTTCGGCAATTCAAGTACGTATTTATAATGATATCTTGAGAGAGGTTGCCAAGACACGACTGCTGCTGGTTTGTGGTTGAAGTTGGAGTCACTTTATATGGATTTGCAGAACATCGATGTGATCATGGGCTCAAATAATATAGACTTCATGATCTCAGTCTAGAAAAAGGTAAACCATTTCAGTCTCATTTAGATGAATTCTTCTCTATTATTATTAGAGGTGATCATGGGCCGGGCTTTAGCCAAAAAAAACTGGCTCGTTTCGGGCCGAAGCCGCAAGCTGGGCCGAGCCAAGGCGTGGGCCATAAAATACGCACCAAAGCCCGGTATTTCGGGTCGAGCCTATAGGGCTTTTCAAGACGGGACAAAATTTGGCCTATTTTTCCAAATCTAGGTTGCCCGTAGCCATGATTTTTGCCAGAAAAATCGAGCCCGGCCACGAGCTGAAATAACATGCACAAAACCCTCCCAAAATTGGGTCAGGCCGCGCTAATCTTGATCACCTTTAATTGTTATGGATTTGCAAAACATTGATAATGAGGATATGACTATTAGGTTAATTATTGTTGTGTTCTTTACCATGTTCATAAGCATTTTCGAGATACTTATTGTATTGTAGAGATGATTTGAGTTTGTAGGATGTTAAGGATGCCTTAACTCAGAGAGATTTAATTGACAATAAGTTGGTTAATATTTATTAATCCTTCTCAAACTAATGCTTTGGTTGCCAATGGGGGAATGTTTTTGGCAAAAAATAAAATTTGTAACTATTGTCACGTGAAAGGTCATGTCAATGCCGGTTGTTGGAAATTAAAGAAGAAGAATGAGGAAAGTCCAATCCGCAAATATCGCCAATGATGTTCTTGATGATGATCTTGCACTTTAGGGTTACAAGTTTCTAGGGCTGCAGTATCTACAATCTCTTCATGTTTGGTGCCCTTTGAAATCTTTAAGTGAAACAAGAAACCGCATGGATTTTGCTATTATGGAGTCAATGATAGATTGCTTTTGAGTTTGTTATACAATAGCAATCTTGGTTATGCATTAGATGTTGTTCTAGTTATGCTATTTCTTATCTCAATTTGGTACTATTCAGTTTTGTCAAGTACAATTGCAATTTAGAAATTATTGATGTAATTTAATTTTTCTGGAATTGCTTAATTAAGTTTGTTGTTAAGACGAAAAAGTGTTTGAAAAGAGTTTGGTCAATTTGAATAAACATGCTTTGCATTGGTGACCTTATACTCTCAATCTAGGCCATGTGATAGTTTCGTGTATGGAGTTTTGTGTTCGAAGATGCATTAGTACACAATTTATAGAAGATGTCCGTTCTTGTTTGCCTAGAGTGAGAAGGCTTATGGAATTTTGTTTAAAGTAGAGGTTCTATGTTTATGGTGAGCATCATTTTTTGGTTTTCAGTTCAAGGTGGAGTTATCTTGATTGGTTGGTTGTTTCAAGCCAAGGAAGAGAATTGTTATTCGTGACTTGAAATCTTGTGAAAATGACATAAGGTTGACTCGTAATGCACATATCTCTCAATCTATAAATGGTTTTGATATGATTCAAATTGGAGGTGATAGCTTGTTCCGAGAATTTCCAACGACAGGTCATATGCCCAATTCTGTTGAGAAATGAGAAAGTTATGGTTGTTTTACAAAGAACTGATGAAACTGGAATTTTGTGCCGCACCCGCCCGCGCAGCAGCGCCCGATACGTTTTTCACGGGTTTTTATATTGTTTTAACCCTAAGTTTTAAAGTTGTTATTAGAGTGATACTAGGAGTTAGTTTATTCTAGGGTTTAATAGAGTTTTCTTATATTGTAAAACGGCCCTTTTGGTGATCATTGTTTGACACACACTTTTAGCCTGTAGTATTTTAGCAATCCTTGTATTATTCTCTCTGTTTTTCTCCATCACAATGAAGAAGCTCGAATCCTCCACCTATGGTCTATGGACGTAGGTCTATCTTGACCAAACCACGTAAATTCTTGTGTTCTCTTATTTATCTACGTTATTGCTTTTCTTGTTCTTATTATTTCATCGATTTGTTCCACATTAATCAAATACTACAACACTATTTCTTAACAGTGAAGGTGGCTAGAGAGCAAGTACAACAAGCTTATCATATAGCGCATATTTGTTTTAAATTTCCTTTTAGTTTTTCTACAGTATCTCCTACTTAATTGATTTAGCCGATGTAAAATAAAAAACACTTAACAGTAGCCTCGATGAATGGTTTTTAAGCTCGTGTCTCATATGTTGGATGTAGTATGTTTTATTATTATTAAGTATTACGTCCATTTCACAATAAATGCACCATTTTTATATGACACACAAACCAAAGGTAATGAAAAAGAGTGTTGTAATTGAATTTTAAAAAAAAAACATGGATTCTAGCATGTTAGGTATGGGTTTGGACTCACTCCATACTGAAGTTGCCCACCCTAGGGCTATAATGAACTAAATTTTCGTATGATAGTACTTTGCTCCTTTTACCTCAAAAAAAAGAACATATGATTATATTGTAAAGGATACGATGTATTCTAAAACATACAAAAAAAGGAAATAGTGCATGTATTATGAAGCATGTAAAAGAGGGAAATGATGAATATATTGTGCAATGGATGTAGTATCTAGTATTTGTCCAAACCATCTTTTTGATTGATTTGCTTGGAAATGTTGAAAGCAGTTCTTATATATTGTTGGACCGTGAATCCCAAGCCCAGAAATCGCAAAATCAAATCTCAATCCTTTAGATATCACAGAATATCACTTTTCAAAGGCAAAACTATGACGAACTAGGAAGGACTTAGATGTGCCGTATCTTGTTCCTATCAAAATATCAAAAATTAGTAAAAGAGACGGTATAATTTATATTACAATTAGATCTAATCACTAAATGAATTAAACTAATAACCTAAAGAAATTAACCTAGTTATTATTGGACTAATTCTCTTTTTAAAATTGGGCTTACCATTGCCTAATTTTAATTTAACAGTTGACGGTCTCTTACAAGACAAACTCTCAAAATATTCTCTTTTTGGAGTTGCATCACTTTTTCATTAAAGTCATCATTTATTCATAAGAGTTATAGCATGCAAAATTCATTCTCATTTCTCATGTAAGTATGCATTTCTCATTTCTCATTTCTCATGAATTTTTTATGAATAAATGAATTTTCATGTAAGTATGCAAAATATTAATTCTCTTTTTAATATTGGGATTACCATTCTCATTTCTCATGAATTTTATGCGATATAACTCTTATGAATAAATGATGTAACTCTAATGAAAAACAGATGTAACTTTAAAAAATGAATATTAGAAGAAAAAAATTTGAAAAGTAAAAAAATTGTTGGGCTCAAATTTTTTTTACGGGGGTATAACTCTAATGAACAAGTGTTGTAACTCTAATCCAATCATGTGGTTGAGATTCATTCTCATTTCTCATGTAAGGAGCATTCTCAAATCTCAAGTGTTGTAACTCTAATCCAATCGTGTGGTTGAGATTCATTCTCATTTCTCATTTAAGGAGCATTCTCATGTGATTTTACCCTTATATATATATATGTATAGGGGCAAGATCACATGAGAAATTGTTGGGCCTATGGGTAAGTGACCCTGGGGGTGTGCACCGGTCCAGGATCGGATCAAACTGGAACCGGTTGGACCGGTGGACCGAAATTCGGGGTTTTCTTGGACCGGACCGGACCGGAAAATTCCATGGTTTATTTCAATAGATATCAATAAAATCCCGAGACCCTTTTTTTTACGTTTGTTGCCAATTGGTGATCTTAGAAATTAAATTTTATTCTGAATTGTCAATGACATTAGCAGATGTTTAAACGCAATTGTTCGTGCTGTTGTCATTACAAGATTTATATCTTACATTTATATACTAATTGGATTACAATTCGATGCTAAACTTGGTCAAATGAAATCCTATGTTACGTCCACCATAAAATTTCAAACACATAAATCTTTGTAATCAATTGATAGTGACATAGACAAATAGTGTTATCCCTCAACAAAATTAATAATAATAAAAAAAAGAGATGCTTTGTAATTTGTATATAATGAACAATAAAACTGCATTCTTTCAACCAAAAAAACATACATGGTCATCTTCTATTTCTTTTTCATTCCCATCGTTATTAATTTGAAGCAAGATGAGCACTTTATCCTTATCGAAAACCAACAGAAGGTAATAAACAACTTTTCTTAAGTGCAACTTTTATTTTTTGGGTTAAACTTTAATTGCCTAGAATATATGAATCGTGTTGTTAATGTTCTATGATGAAATTGTTATAAAAAAAATGTTATAAAGTAACTACAAAGTGATAATATTGGGATATAGTCATATTTATGTCAAATGTGAATATCATTCAAAGTATATAACTTTTATCGAACTTGGGTGTATCGTGAGGGTGGTACACTAATGGTTTCTTTCTATCATTACTCATTTGAAATCCTTTAATGAAGCATAACTCACACAAAACATAGAGTTCCAAATAAAAAAATGAACAAGTTTTAGCCTTAAAGGTACGGTGCACATGCACGGTACAACTGATTGTGTGATGAATGCTCTCTTCAAATTCTCAAAATATATGAAAACGAAACTAGTTGACATTTATTTGCATATTATTCTCAAAATATATTAATTTTTTTGGTAGAATGTTATGCATATATTCGTAGACAAAATGTTTTAAGTTTTAATAATACATTAGGAGAGAACTCAAGAAGGTTTTGATTCTCTCAATTTTGTTATCTCCAAAAGAAACTAACTAGGTAATTCGTTAGTCGTTACAATATTGTATCGCTTTGAACAGAAGACCAGCAAATAAAACCTTAATGACTACGGCAAACCTAATATCTTAGTCAAAAGCAAGATATCCTCTAGTATAGAGTTGAGATTTGATAATAATAAAAAAAGAGAGGAGCTTGATGCATCTGTATTCAGCTTCACATTCAAAATTCCGAAAAATAGCCAAATTGAGAGAAACGGTCAAAATTTTACCTCGAATATCATACATGCCTTTATATTTTAAAAAAAAGAGCGAGTATATACATATATGGTTGGATAGAGCCATAGAGGGTCTGTTCTCCCCAGCTTATTTTCAGTTCAGTTCAATTCAGTTCAATTCAGTTCAGTTCAGCTCTGGACAATGCTTTTACTCTCACATATCACTATTCATTTCAGTTCGATTCAATTCAATTCAGTTCACTTCAGCTCAGTTCAGCTGTTTTATGCCGAAGAGAACAGGCTCTTGAGGGGTAATCAACTCATTATTTATCACTGATTTAATTGTATTGCAACATTGTTAGATTGGACGGAAAAGTTGCGATAATCACTGGGGGAGCAAGTGGAATTGGTGCAAGTACTGCAAAACAATTTTGGGAAAACGGAGCAAAAGTAGTAATTGCTGACATCCAAGATGATTTGGGCCAAAAAATTGTCAAAAATCTCAACAATGACAACATCTTTTACTTCCATTGTGACATCTCTAAAGAAGAAGAAGTTCATGATCTAGTAGACTACACAATCTCTAAGTTTGGTAAGCTAGACATCATGTATAACAATGCAGGGCTCATGGATCGGCCTGTAGGCCGGTCCATTTTAGATTCGACTCAAGAGGATTTGGATCGGACCCTAAGGGTGAACCTATATGGTTCATTTTTTGGAGCTAAGCATGCTGCTAGAGTCATGATACCTCGGAAGAATGGTTGCATATTGTTCACTTGTAGTGCTTGCACATTAATATCAGGTATAGCAACACACCCCTATACAATATCTAAGCATGCAATTTTGGGGTTAGCAAAGAATTTAAGTGCTGAGCTTAAGCAACATGGCATAAGAGTCAATTGCATCTCCCCATCCGGGGTATGCAGTGGCATGGCACCGAGGCTAAGTGGGGCTCAAGGAGTTCTGATGGCCGCCGACGTCGCTCAGGCAGCTCTATATTTGGCTAGTGATGATGGGATTTTTGTCAATGGTCATAATCTTGTTATAGATGGTGGATCTAGTGCAATGAGTTCTTCAATGGCATTGGCTTTCACATCAAGTTGACAAACATAGAATTGGCTATTATTCAAGATATGTATTATGTTGTTAGCAAGTGTGTACAATACTATTCATTACATTTACAAAGTATTAACGCATAGAAATGAATAAAAACCTGTCTAATGAGTTTGTTGGTTCTTAAAAATTATCTAATTATTTGGTTTGTGGTTTTACATAATCTTGCCTTGCCAAAAGATATGTGGCCTGCACTTAATTTTTTTTTTTTTTTTTTTTGATCGGGAAATTAAGTCAGTCCAAGGGCTAACCCCTACCAAGGTTACTAGCCTTGTAGGAACAAGGCATGCTAAGGAAATACCCCAACATAATGCTGGGGGTAAGGATCGAACCCCTGACCTCAAGGATCAGAGGGGAGTGCTCTACCACATGAGCTAGCTCCTCATCCTTGTGGCCTGCACTTAATGATGTAATAACATTTGTCCGTTTTATTAAGAACTGACATGTGGCTTGATTTATTTTCTTTTGTATGGAACTTTAAGTTTTAAGTGACTTTGCTTAAAACGCACCTTATAATTTGCTTAAAACACTTGTCCGAGGGATAGCTCTCAACCCGTGTGCGTGTGGGAGCTTCTTTTTGCATAAGGATGCAGTTTGTGTTCGAACAAAGAGCTACGGAACCTAGAGGGTTGGTAAACCTAGATTTGCGAGTTGAGATTAAATATGAACCCTTAGATCATGTTTAAATCATTAGAATATAAACACCCTTTTTTTGACTTTAAAAGGATTAACCTTGGAGAATTTTTTTTAAGAGTAAAGGAGAGAGAAAAGAACATTAAATTCATTCTTTCATTGATGTAATAATCATTTGTTCGTATTAAACAAAGTTGGTTGCTTGGTGAGGTTATTCTATTAGGATAGATATAGAAGTATTTCCTAAATCTATCTATCTATCTAGAAGTGTTTATCCAGACGAATCTAGAAGTGTTTGTTTAGTGATAATATTACTTAATATTATATTTAGTTAAGGATAGTTTTCCTTAATCTACCTAAGTTAGGTTTTATATGATGTACTATAAATACTTCTTTGGGTTAATAAAAAGGATTTTTTGTCCCAACTTTCATGTTTTTGTGAGAAACTACCTTATGAAAAAATTATTTTCCCAAACTACCTTATTTCTACCACTTTGTTGTTGACAGCTACATTATGCCAGTTTCTGGCGTTGACATTTGTTTTTTTTCGTTTTTTAATGTCACGTTATATCACTTGACCTCTTCAAACACTTTTTTTAAATTTTCCCCGCCCTAATTTCCCCATTTTCCTGTGTGCACGCGCTCTCTTTCTCATATCTATGTGACACTTTGTACCACCAATCCACCATCCTCTTCTATATTAATTAAAATTGAAACAATCAGCTTCCTCAATTTTCACAAGGGTAAATTTGTTTTCCCCACAATTTTGAACTAAAAATACAAAAATAACTTCGAAAACTAGCATAAGGTAGTTTAGGACAATAATTTTTTGATAATGTAGTTTCTCACAAAAACTTGAAAATTAGAGATAAGACAAAAAATTCTAATAATAATTCCGATCCTTTTCCCTTTCAATCTAAATTTTGTCTATTCTCCCATTGTGTTCCCTTTATTGCTTCTTTTGTCATACTTGATTTTCATTATTGTTAATTAGTGCTAATTACAACTAATTAGTGTTTGCTTACTCTAACTCCCAACCAACCCAATTTTCTTCCTCCATTTTTTTTCTCTCTCCTAAGCTATTACGCTATGAGTCTATAACCATGGGTAGTTTCTGCAATTGTGTGTTGACACTACTACTACATTTGTGGGTTTGGTCTCAATTCCATGGCGTCAAACTCATCCGAGTTTCTGGGTCCGAATCACCGAGTTCACTCGGTCAAGAATTACTGAAAACAGCAAGAAATCCAGAGTTCTTCGATTGGTTGAAGAGGGTAAGGAGGAGAATCCATGAAAACCCAGAGCTTGCATTTGAAGAGTTTGAAACGAGTCAACTCATCAGATCGGAGCTTGACTCGCTGGAGATTGAATACAGGTGGCCCGTTGCTAAGACTGGAATTGTCGGGTCTATCGGGTCCGGGTCACACCCTTGGTTCGCTCTTCGGGCCGACATGGATGCCCTCCCTATTCAGGTCTCTTCCCCTTTTCGTTTCGACTTCGTTTTACTTGCAACATTTTGACTTTGTTGTCGATTACAACTTTGGTCATTAATATATTTGACTCCGTCCTGAATTAAATGTAACAAATGTACTTTTTCACTCTTCATACTTTTTCAGTGTTTACACCGTTCACTTTGACACAAATTTATGAAATTTGCTGAAAATAAGCTTAAAACAAACTTGTTTGGGCCCATTAAATCCTTCCAAGGAAATCATGCCACGTGGCACCGCCACCTAAAGATCGTGGGTCCCACCAGAATCACCCTATGAAAAGGTATCACCAATCCCCAAGTGAGCTGTCATGTCCAGCACACCACCTTATGGAAATTCTCACCACTATAAATACCTCTTGTCCCATCAATGCAAAGGTATTGAATACTCACCTAACTAACTTGAGCTTCTCACTCTAGATTCTCTCTCTACCTCAATCATCTACTGACTTGAGCGTCGGAGGGGCGATCCCGGAACAACCCCCGGGGTAGTTTTTCTGTGTTTTGCAGGTTTCCGGTAAACTGATAATCAACCCAGCTCGGACCTAAGAACTTGTTCAGCACAGACCATTAACCTTAATTTCTAGACAGAAACAGTTTGGCGCCGTCTGTGGGGAAGTACAAAAAGTTACTTCGCCACCATTTGAAAGACTCTCTTGCTGCTCAGCAGGACTTAATCTATGCTAGTCAGCCATGGCACCTTCCAAGAACGCCCGTAACAGATCTACCCAACCTCAAAAACTGAGAGGGAACCCTCACCCCAACCAAGGAGGTCAGCACGAACTAGATCCCCATCGGTTCATACACTGGACCCTAACCTGGAGCTCTCTCAGGAACTTCAGCCTTCTCCCTCTGAAATACAACGCGCTGACCCCCAACCTCTACTCACAGCTGACATTGCACTCATAGCAGCTCAGCTGCAACAAACCTTGCAACAAAGCATTATGCAGATGCTGACCACTCTCCAGCAAGGGCAAGGGCATAACCAGCTCAACCTCCAGCAACGTGAGGACAACATTCAGAGGCCCTCTCATAGGGAAGAGCGAAACCCTCGCTCCCTTCACGACCAGCCTAACCGGCAAAGGTCGGCTGCTCGAGAGCTTACTCGGTCTCAAAGACCCCCCTCCCGGCAAGATGAACGCCCTCCTCTGGGCGAGAGGTCGGTCCCTCGGGAAGCCGCTCTCCAAAGGGAGGAGACCCATGTCTCCCGATCGCCAAGGGGGAATCCTGGTCGCAAGCCGGAAGACGCTCGGGATTTCCTTAACGAGAAACGACGGAGTCAAGGGTATGATGCTCGTCAGCTCCCAGACCGCAAAGCGGCTCAACGGGAAGGACACGACGACTCCGCTCAATCTAAACCCCTAAGGCTAGGAAACGGGAGCTTGAAGTTCATGACTCCGTTCAGCCGAGAGATTATTGGCACCCAGACCCAAGGGAAGGTCAAAACACCACTAATTGAGCCATTCGCGGGCCTAACCGACCCGGAAGATCACATGGCCACATACAAAGCTCAGATGAGCGTGCAAACCAGCTGCGAGGCCGCCTGGTGTCGGTTCTTCCCCACCACACTAAAGGGGCTCGCGCTGAATTGGTTCCAAGAGTTACCGGCGGGAATAATCACCGACTTCTCGGTGCTCGAAGACATGTTTACTCATCAGTTCGTGGCCGGAAAGAGGCAAAAGAAAACTAGCTTACATCTCATGGGGGTCAAACAAGAAAAGAATGAAAGTCTAGCCGATATTAAAAAGATTCAATGAGGAATCTCTGAAGGTATCCGACCTGCAGGATGCTGTGGCCTTTGCTGCTCTCATGTCCGGATTACAACCTGGCCGGCTAAGATGGACATTGGCCGAGAGTGAGGTCAGAACCTTCTCAGAGGCCATGGCAAAGGCTCAAAGATTTATCCAAGCGGCGGATATTTGCCGCCACTCGGAAGAGGGAAGTAAGAAGAGAAAGGAAGAAGGAAACAGAGATCAGCCCAAACAGCAGAAAACGGGCGGTAGGTCGGATAGGTTTACTGATCATGGAAACGACCCTCGTTTCAATAAAAATAGAAGAGAAATATACCTGGACATCAAGCACAAGTCCATGCTGCCCAATCCCCAACCCATCCGGACCTCAGCTTACCGGAGGGACAAAAGCCAGTGGTGCGAGTACCACCGGGAATGTGGTCATACCACAAAGATTGCAGGGAGCTGAAGAAGGGTTGGACAATCTAGCTGACCAGGGGAAGCTGAACCGCTACCTCAAGCACACGAGTGAAGAGAAGGGAAGCAGAAGGTCGGTCAGTCCAATAGTGGGGATACTGAAGGCTACATTGGGGTCATCTCGGGTGGCTTCGCTTCGGGGGCCTAACCGGCCGAGCCAGGAAAGCTCATCTCCAAAACCTCAAGCACCAAGTACTCGAGGTCAAACCAAGCCGGTCGGACTGTCCTGTGATGACCTTCGGGGAATCCAGTCGACCAGTCAGCGTACCCCATGATGACCCCCTGGTCATCGAGCTCAAGGTAGCCAACTCCCGGGTAAGGCGAGTCTTGGTTGATAGTGGGTCGTCCGCTGACATCATAACTTTAGAATGCCTGAAAAAGCTGAAATACAGCGAAGAGGATGTCATACCACTCGACCAGCCACTCATAGGCTTCGGGGGTAACTCGGTACAACCTGTGGGATCGATAAAGCTCCCTACTCGGATGGGTGAGAAAGGCAAAGGCAGAAGCCTACCGATCGACTTTCTAGTGGTCGACATCCCCCTCCCATACAACATAATAATGGGGCGACCCACTCTGAACAAAACAAAAGCTGCTATCTCCACGTACCAACTCCTCATGCAGTTCGAAACAGATGAGGGGAAGGTCGGAAAAATTCAGGGAGATCAACAGGCTGGACGAGAATGCTATGTTAATAGCTTAAAGAGCAGAACTGAGATCGACGTCCAAGAGGACTCGAAGAAGAGGAAAAGGGAAGAAAGTTCACCAAGGAACTTGGGGTGTACATAACAGAAAACCCCAAACAGTACGAACGACCTCAGCCAGCTGAGGAAGACGAAGAAGTAGAGATCGGGACAGAACCCGGTCGGACTGTAAGAGTGGGCAAGGCCCTAAACCCAGAAACAAGAGCACAAGTGTGCAAGTGCTCAGGGAATACCAGGACGTGTTCGCCTATGAGGCCTCAGAGATGCCGGGACTTGACCCCAAAATTATGTGTCATGAGCTGAACATTAAGGAGGGATACAAGCCGGTCAAGCAAAAGCTAAGGCATCAAGGTCCGGAAAGGTGCAAAGCTGCCGCAGGGAGGTAAAAAACTGCTCGAGGCAGGATTCATTGAGGAATGCCAGTACTCGGAATGGCTGGCTAACGTGTATTGGTGAAAAAGCCGAGCGGGCTTGGCGCATGTGCGTGGATTTCACAGACCTGAACAAGGCCTGTCCGAAAGACAACCATCCTCTGCCCAAAATAGACAGGTTAGTCGATTCGACAGCTGGTCATGCCCTTCTAAGCTTCATGGATGCTAATGCAGGCTATCACCAAATTCCCATGGCGGAACATGATCGGATTCATACCGCTTTCACCACCCCGCAAGGGGTATACTGCTATAAAATGATGCCATTCGGACTGAAAAATGCCGGAGCCACCTACCAGCGGACAGTTAATAAAATTTTCAGTGATCAGTTGGGCGGAACATCGAGGTGTATGTTGACGACATGATCGTCAAAAGCAAGGCCCACTCTGACCACCCAGACGATCTGAGGGAGACGCTGAGCACACTAAGGAAGTATCGTATGATGCTCAATCCTAAAAAGTGCGTCTTCGGAGTGAAAGGGGGTAAGTGCCTCGGATTTCTGGTAGATGAAAGGGCATTGAGGCCAACCCCGACAAGATCAAGGCAGTTCTGGAAATGAAATCCCCCCGGAACGTCAGGGAAGTGCAGCGCCTAACCGGATGTCTAGCTGCCCTTGGACGGTTCCTATCACGGTCGGCTGATAAGAGCCTATTCTTTTTCAAGGCCCTTAAGAGAAAAGAGTTCGATGGGACGAAGAAGCTGAGCAAGCCTTCGCCTCCCTCAAACTTCATCTGTCAACTCTCCCAAGCTCATGTCCCCCTTGCCGGGGGAAACATTGTTTGATACTTGGCCGTATCCGAATACGCCCTAAGTGCTGTTCTGGTAGCCGAAAGGGAAGGGACGCAACACCCGGTCTACTTCATAAGCCATGCCTTCCGAGGGCAGAAGCAAAATATAGTGAGGTGGAGAAGATGGTCTTCGCCCTCGTCATGGCAAGCAGAAAGCTGAAACCATACTTCCAAGCCCATCAAATCAAGGTCCTTACCGGACAGCCTCTCCGCAAGGTCATAGAAAGCAGGAACCACTCCAGTCGGATGACTGATTGGGCTGACCAGTTGGCTGATTTCGGCCTGGAATATGAGCCCAGAAGGGCCATCAAAGCTCAAGCCTTGGCGGACTTCATAACTGAATGCACAACTCGGCCCCCGGTCGGCCAGAATGAAGAGTGGGAGCTATACGTGGATGGCTCTTCCACCAAGTCAGGATGTGGGGCGGGGCTAGTGCTTAAGCCCCCGGTCGGAGAAAAAATGGAGTATGCAATCAAATTCGAGTTCCTGGGGTCGAACAATGAAGCGGAATATGAGGCACTCATCCTCGGACTTCAGCTGTGCATTCTTGCAGGAGCCACGGCCATTGAGGCCCGATCAGACTCACAGCTTATAGTGGGTCAGGTCTCGGGGAGTACGAGGCCAAGGAGGACAATATGAGGATGTATCTGGCTAAGGCACAAGAGTCCATCAAAAAACTCTCCCATTTCCGTATCAGCCACATACCCAGGTCGGAGAATCAGCAAGCCGACGCTCTGGCTCGTATGGCTAGTTCAGCAGAGGGGTCAGCCCCTCGGACTATCATGTGGGAGGTGCTTCGCCAGCCCAGCATCAATGCCAAAGAACAGCTGATTCTAGACCGAACGGCCACTTGGATGGATGAGGTGGTCGGATACTTAAGGGATGGAGTCCTCCCAACAGATGTCAAAGAAGCCGAAAGGATCAAGCACCGAGCAGGTTGGTTCTTATGGCATGACGAGCAGCTCTACAAGAAGTCATACACGCACCCATGCTGAAATGCGTAACCCCTGAAGAGGAAATTACATCCTAAGGGAAATACACCAAGGGGCGTGTAGTAGCCATCAAGGGGGGAGAACCATAGCAGGAAAAGCTCTAAGGGCTGGGTATTACTGGCCTACCCCAAGGCAGATGCACAAGAATTGGTAAGAGATGTCCATCTTGCCAAATCCATTCGGATATTCCCAGATCCCCAGCTACCCCCTCAATCCCATTCAAGCAGTTCTACCATTTGACAAATGGGGCATGGACCTGCTCGGCCCGTTCCCACCAGCATCGGGTCAGCGGAAGTTCTTGATAGTTGCCATAGACTATTTCACCAAGTGGACTGAAGCCGAACCCCTTGCCTCCATCACTGACAAACAAGTGCAAGCCTTCATTTGGAGGAACATAATCACAAGGTTTGGAGTTCCCCGAGCCCTGGTCTCGGACAATGGTCGGCAATTTAATAGTGGACCAACTCGGGAATATTGTGCCCGTTTTGGGATACAGACCAGGTTCTCTGCTGTGTCCCGACCACAAACTAACGGCCAAGCCGAAGCGGCCAATAAAATAGTGCTCAAGGGGATCAAAAAATCACTTGACGCAGCGAAAGGGGCTTGGGTGGACGACCTACCTGGAGTCTTGTGGTCTGCTCGGACAACGGTAAAGGAAGCAACGGGACACTCCCCGTTCGGACTGGTCTATGGTAGTGAGGCAGTACTGCCCGTAGAGGTCGGTATCCCATCGCCTCGGATCACCTTTTATGACTTCGAGCAAAATGAAGAAGAAAAGCCTGTCAACCTCGACCTGCTGCCAGAAACAAGGGGCAACTCATTGTTAAGGTCGATCCGCTACAAGCAAAGAGTAACTCGGCAGTTCAATCGTCGAGTCAAGTCAAGGCCGATCCAGCTCGGAGATTGGGTGGTCAGGAAAGTCGAAGCTACGGGGCTATCACATCTAAAAGCAAGCTAGGGGCCAACTGGGATGGTCCTTACAAGTAACCAAATCATCAAGCCTGGTACATTTCAGCTCGAGAATCCTGAAGGCATACCACTTGCTCGGCCATGGAATCTGGACAATTAAAGAAATACTATGTATAGTCAATTGCAATTAGGGGCATATAGCCGAGATACTGGCCAGACGTGGCATGTAGTCACTCGGTTTGTAAGACTTAACCAGTCAATCTTCTAAGTTAATAAAAAGACTTAACCAGTCATTTCAATTGTTCGAATTAAACTTAACCAGTTTTAAGTGCTCGAATTTAGTCCGACCAACTATATTCTTTCGAAACTTAACCAGTTTCAATCGCAAGTTGTTCGAGTTAAATCCGACCAGCATTATCAAGCAAAACTTAACCAGTTCGAGAATCTATACTTGAAGCAAAAATTGCAATTGACAATAATAAAAGGTGCTCGGATAAAATAAAGAAGACTTTTCATTAAAGTTAGAAAAATATTACATCCTAAAACCTTGGTACTACCAAGGCTAAGAGCAAAAAGAAAAACAAAATACAAGTCAAAACAAAGCCTAAGCTGCAGGGGCGTCGGTCGGATCATTGGTGCTTCCATGATGCTCCTCGGACCTGGCCACCCCTTGGTCTTGTCCCTCATCAGCCACCGCCTCTTCCTCAGCATCCTTTTCATCATCACCATCATCGTCATCATCCGAGAGGCCAATATGCAGTTCAGATAGGATGGCCTGATCCTCCTCCTTCAGAAGAGCTTCGTAGCTCCCCATGACCTCGGACCAAGGAAGAGAAGGATGCGATCTCTCCAGGGCCGCTTTCATCCTCTTGAGGGCGCCATCTACCCCCATTTGCTAGGCACTAGATCCGACCTCGTTGACAAATAATTCGCAGGCTTTGGTCTCCTTCCAGCCAGCGAACCACTCATCTTCGGATTTCGAGGCCTTTTCCAGCTCGGCCAACTTGAATTGCAGATCAGTGATCTTGGTCTGCGCTTCCGCTACCTGGGCCTCGGCAGCAACCTTGGCGATCACAACCTCATCCTTTTCCTTGATGAGTTTCTGCTTGGCCTCGGCCCATTGCGCCCGCTCGACCTTGAAATCATCCTGATCCCGAGCAATGCATCGCTTGGCGTGGGCGAGATCCGCCTCGGCTACCCTCTGAGCCTGCTCGGCGGCGTGGAGCGCAGTGAAGTGTTTCTTGCCCTTGGCTTCCAAGTCAGAAACCTTCTCGGCCAAATGGACCTTGTTCCTGGCCACATTGACCAGCCGAGCGGAGAACTAAATAACAAAACAAATGGTCAGTGTAAAAACTTAAGCAAATTCACAAAGCAGCCGAAGAACTCACCTCAGCCCAACTGCGAAACAAGTCATTGGTCTCCTCCGGACCACTGGTCTGAGCGATGTACTCCGATCGGAGCGCTGTACAGGCACTCAACAGCGTTGGTCCAGCGAGTGTCGAGCCCGTGGGCATCCAGTTCGCCAAAAGGCCTAGCCAGGGCAAGGCTAAGCTCCTCCGGGTCGTCATGGGGCGCGAGCGGCCGGCGTGTACTGAGGACTCGGAACCGGTCGGAAATCCTCCGAGTGGACAGAAATGTGAGTCCCCTCGGATTTCTCCGCCCGGTCCTCTGGTCGGGGACTATTAACTTCAACAGACTTGGCTTTTTTAGCCTTTTCGTCCTGAGCCTTGGCCAGCGCCTTCTCGGTCTTGGCCACCTTATGCGGATCCCGCTCCTTCCTTTTCTTCGAAGCCTTGGGCTTCGACGGATCCTGCAAAGTTTCAAGATCAGCTCGGAACTAGCAAGAAAGAGTACTCGGCCAAAACCCGAGACATACCTTTGGAGGGTTGGGGACTCCGATCTTTTTTGCCTTCAACTCAGCCTTAAGCTGGGCCGCCCTCATTGCTGCATAATTCAACTTCTCAGCCATTTCGGGATCGGATTTGAGGAGACGTGTCAAAGAGCAAGCTGCAAAAACAACAAAATATGAGAAATTGCAAGTGCAAACAAAAACAAGTTAAACAACCCCCTCGGCCGATTACCCCGGGGAAATGTCCGGCTCAGCCCGACTGCAGATAGCAAGTGCTCGCTCTTGAATAGGCGGCAGCTCGGAATCCAATTGCTGGCCACGTAAACCTCCCCTCCTTGAACTATTTGGGCCTCGGTTTGTAAGTAAATAGCCGCAATGGCTTCCTCCTCGGACATCTCCGGAACCCTAAAGTTAAGCTCGTGGTTGGGTTCGACATCCGGTCGGACTGTAGGGATCCCCCAGTCCCCTCCGAAAAAGACGAAGGCAAACTCTCTTCTAAACCCTTTCTGAGAAGTGGGCAAGTCAAGCGCCACCTTGTAGCCCTGTCGGGCTTGAAAATACCACCAGCCTGGTCCATTGTCCCCAGCCGACATCTCGACCAGCTTAAACATATTACGCCATAGTCTGACGGTTGGTCGGACGCTCAACATAGCACATACTGTCTGAACAGCAACAATACTTCCCCAAGAGTTCGGAGAGATTTGACTTATGCACAGATTGTAGGCGTTGAGGAGTTCCTTCACAAAGGAAGTCAGTGGAAACCGGAGCCCCATCTCCATAGACTTGTAATACACTGCGGTACAGCCCGGAGGGGGGGTGAGAACCGTGTGATGGGCCTCCGGTCGGACAAGCATATAGGGGTCCCTTATCTGAAACCTTGCAGCCTGCCCCCTCGGATCATCAATAAGGGCCTTCATCAGTGCAGGGAGCGGAAACTTGGACCCCGGTCCCCCTTTCGGATCCGGATTTGGAAACTCCGGTCGGCCTGAGGTTGACACTTCTTCGCTATCCGACATCGTCACCCTCACTACACCATCAGCAAGGTATTTATCTAAGTAACTGGCTTTAGAAGAAAAGGCCAGGGACACTTCCCAAGGGAAGGGAACAGCGCCCTCGGCCTCTTCCTCTAGTGACGATGAGGGGCTCGGAAGCAGAACCGCGTCGGAACGGCCGAGGGGTCGGGGCAACTTATTAAGGTCGACACCAACGTTATTCCCATCCCCCTCACCTCCTCGAACCGATTGTAGGGAGGTGAGGTCGGAGGTGTCACCGACTCGGACGATTCTCCCATTATTGTATTGACAAGGGAGTCGGCCGAGGTTATTGAAAAGAAAAAGCGAAATAAAACTAAAAAAGCAAGAGCGTACCTGGTCGGACGACGGAAACCGGAGAAATTGCAGAAACTTAGAGAGAAGCGAGAGCTTTTAGAGAGAGAAAGTGAAGAATTTTTAAAGAAGATTTCGCACAAATGAATTCTCTCTCCTCTCCATACAAATATATAGGCGTGCCTCGGGACGCGTCTTTCCATAAACCAATCAGGTGCCTCCACATGGCCAATGGAAGATGAAACGTCAAAATTTCCAGAAAGTCCCATCCAGCTCAACTACCCAGCTGAGAAGCGCCATGTGGCAAGCCACTGGCTTCCAGCTCAAAGCCACCCTCTCGGGCTCAACAAGCGTTATCCTCGGTTGTTGGTCGGGCAAGGAGAAACCGTAATTCCATCACCCTTTGCCCTACCAGGTCTCTACTCACACCCTTCACTTAGCCAAGTTTGCTAAGTGCTAGGGAGCATCCGGTCGGCCTCTCCAGGGCATGTTAGCCCCTGTCCGAGCAGCGCCCGTCAATCCAGCACCCGGTCGGTCAAGTTGGGGCTCCATCACCCTTTGCCCGACCAGGTCTCTGCTTGTTCCCTTCACTTAGCCAATGTTGCTAAGTGCTAGGGAGCACCTGGTCGGTCTCTCCAGGGCTTGTTAGCCCCTGTCCGAGCAGCACCCTCCAATCCGGAACCCGGTCGGTCAAGTTGGGGCTTCATCACCCTTTGACCGACCAGGTCTCTGCTTGTTCCCTTCACTCAGCCAATGTTGCTAAGTGCTAGGGAGCACCTGGTCGGTCTCTCCAGGGCTTGTTAGCCCCTGTCCGAGCAGCACCCTCCAATCCGGAACCCGGTCGGTCAAGTTGGGGCTCCATCACCCTTTGCCCGACCAGGTCTCTGCTTGTTCCCTTCACTTAGCCAATGTTGCTAAGTGCTAGGGAGCACCTGGTCGGTCTCTCCAGGGCTTGTTAGCCCCTGTCCGAGCAGCACCCTCCCATCCGGAACCCGGTCGGTCGAGTTGGGGCTCCATCACCCTTTGCCCGACCTGGTCTCTGCTTGTTCCCTTCACTTAGCCAAGTTTGCTAAATGCTAGGGAGCACCCGGTCGGCCTCTCCAGGGCATGTTAGCCCCTGTCCGAGCGGCGCCCGTCCATCTAGAACCTGGTCGGTCGCATGGAGCTACTTTGCCCATTGTCCGACCAGGTCTCCACAACTCCCCTTTGCAACCAGGTACTAGAAAGCACCTGGTCGGCCACTCCAAGGCTCGTTAGCCCCTGTTCGGGCTGCTTGGGGCTAAGAGCACCTGGTCGGCGCCTCCCCGACCTGGTCTCTTTTTGATCTCCCTTCGTGGAGGTCGGCCTATTTGAATCGGCGAATATCCCGGACCTGGTCGGCGCCTCCCCGACCTGGTCTCCTTTTGGCCTCCCTTCATGGAGGTCGGCCTAATTGAATCGGCGAATATCCCAGACCTGGTCGGCGCCTCCCCGACCTGGTCTCCTTTTGGCCTCCCTTCATGGAGGTCGGCCTAATTGAACCGGCGAATATCCCAGACCTGGTCGGCGCCTTCCCGACCTGGTCTCCTTCTGCCCCCCCTTTTCATGGAGGTCGGCCTAGTTGAACCGGCGAATATCATGGACCTGGTCGGCGCCTTCCCGACCTGGTCTCCTTCTGATCTCCCTTCATGGAGGTCGGTCTAATGGAACCTGCGGATCAAAGACCTGGTCGGCACGTGTCCGACCTGGTCTCCTTCTGGCTTTCCCTACTAAGGTTGGTCAGGTGAAGGAATTCTACGCCACCAGGGGGCTTCACCCGGTCGGACGGCCCTTCTGCCCCTTCCCGGCGTGGGGCTAAATGTTTGGGCCCATTAAATCCTTCCAAGGAAATCATGTCACGTGGCACCGCCACCTAAAGATCGTGGGTCCCACCAGAATCACCCTATGAAAAGGTATCACCAATCCCCAAGTGAGCTGTCATGTCCAGCACACCACCTTATGGAAATTCTCACCACTATAAATACCTCTTGTCCCATCAATGCAAAGGTATTGAATACTCACCTAACTAACTTGAGCTTCTCACTCTAGATTCTCTCTCTACCTCAATCATCTACTGACTTGAGCGTCGGAGGGGCGATCCCGGAACAACCCCCGGGGTAGTTTTTCTGTGTTTTGCAGGTTTCCGGTAAACTGATAATCAACCCAGCTCGGACCTAAGAACTTGTTCAGCACAGACCATTAACCTTAATTTCTAGACAGAAACAAAACTTAAAACAAATGTTTGTTGAAATAGAACATTTGCTTAATGAAAATAGAACAATTTTTACGAAAAATAGAACATATTTTTTGCTGAAAGATATGCTTAAAATGAATATTTGCTGAAATGAAACATTTATTCATCGAAAATGGAACAAATTTACTAGGTGCATGGTCGTGCTCATGGGAGCACAATAGAATTTTTAGTTATATATTAAATTATGTTATTAAGTTTATCTAAGCATAAATTATAATAGAGTTTTTATTTCTAAAATTTTGTTATGATATAATTATGGAAAGTAATGTATGAAGTTGATCATGAACGGTAGATGTGGCTTAATATTGTGGGATAGAGGGAAATAACAGACTAACAGTCATAGGTTTTTTTGGAGTGATTTTAGTTGTAGAAAGGAAATTGATTACTAAGAGAATTGATCTACATGATATGAAGATTAATATGAGGATGTGATGCAATAAGGAGTAATTATCTTAGAGAATTATGGTTTATAATTTGTGTAAACTAGCTTTTAGCCCGTGTAATGAACATGTATATTTGTTTTATTAAATTCAAAGAGTGAGAATATTAAGGCAATGGGGAAAGTAGAGACATATGAGGGACAAAAAACCCCGAATACCATGTGAAAAAGTGGATACGTGAGAGGAAAAGTTACTAAGAAGGGTTATTATGTAGTGATTGATAGTAAACATCGATGATAGGGATATCGGAGAACAAGATGTAAGACACACAATGTTGTTAAGAGAGAATGGAGTGTTTGTGAAAAGGAAAACCCATACCAGTTTCCCTAATAGTGATTCATTGATGAACCTTAACTAAATTGCGAAGAGGTTATTGGAATAATTAAGATGCAAAATAATAGGATAGTAATGCAGAAATGGAGAGAGACTAGCTTGTCGTGTATAAACATTCCTATATTTTCTCGAGTAATAAGTATCTTTGAATTTTTTTGAAAAGGAAACAGTTCGTTTAATAGAATTAACTTTGAGTACAGTGTTACAACTTATATTAGCATATGCCATGTAGTAGAATTAAAGGAATTAGGTTAAGATTGGGTTAGAAAATTATGACGTTTTTGTTTTGATCCATGTGTTCAGGAAATGGTAGAATGGGGAAACAAGAGCAAGAACAATGGTAAAATGCATGCATGTGGGCATGATGTGCATGTCACAATGCTTCTAGGGGCTGCAAAGTTGCTGCAACAGAAGAGAAAAAACTTGAAGGTACTAATGTACATGCATTGGAAGCTTGTTTATATGACTTTACTTGCTGACAACCTGCTACATTTAACTGTTGATGGTTTAAGTATATTAACTATAGGGAACTATTAAGCTAATCTTCCAACCAGCGGAAGAAGGTCGTGCTGGTGCGTACTCTATGATACAAGAGGGTGCGTTGGATGATGTACAAGCTATTTTCGGACTGCATGTTTCACCTTATGCTCCTATAGGAACAATTGGATCTAGACCTGGACCCATCACTGCTGGTGCAGGCAGATTTATTGCAGTAATTCAAGGCCAAGGTGAAATGAGAGATCCAGTTTATGCCGCATCCACCACAATCTTGGCACTGCAACAACTCATATCTCGAGAGACAGACCCTCTTGAAGCTGGAGTAGGTTCCTCCTTCCCATTGATTAATACATATCTTTGACTTTTGACTTATAAACTATACTTCGTGCGCTCTTCAAAAATTGCAAGAGTTCAACTTTTGCACTATTCACATACCCTAGTTTGACATTTTGATAATATTTTATAACTAATACTCCATATAAAACCACATGTTATGTAAAAATGATATTTTATCTGTTTCAATATATTTTTTCAAATAGCTAACACGTGATGAAAGATATCAATGGCAAGATTGGATATCATACCGCTTGGCATTGTATATTCAAACAGAGAACGAGAAGAATTAATGCGGAGCTGTATAATATCCAATCTTAGTGGATTATTCTGATATAGTTGCTTATTTCTGCTGTGTTACAATTGTGGTCAACTCTGTTCTAGTTTTCTGACGCTGTCTCTATAAAATTCGGGGCACAGCTGATCATGATTGGTCCTTATAAATTGATATAGGTGGTAACAGTGACCATGATATCAGGGAGCCAGCAAGGAGATGTGATTCCGGAGACTGTTAAGTTTGGGGGAACTTTTAGAAGCACGACTTCTGACAGTTTGTCCAATCTTCAGAGAAGGATTGAAGAGGTAAATTAATCTAGACTTGAAGAAAAAAATGCTTTTCCCAATAGCTGGTATAGTTCTATGTTATATTTTTGTTGATTCTCTTGGCTACCTTTCGCATTTCGCATTTCAAGTTAGATTTGCATTTTCCTCTTGCCATGACCATTAAGTTGTATACACTTTTTCCCGCCCATTTCGATGATATTGGTGCCTCTTTGCTGTGTTTTAAAAGTCAAATCTTCCTCTTTTTCCTGATCAGCTTCCTTGTGTCACCTGCACGAATTGACTAATCGTTGTATGTTGACCTGATGTGAAATAAAGATGCGTATACAAGAAGTGATTTTTTTGTTCATCTAGTCGGCTTATGAATGTTTCTTCTGCATATGCACTGAATGAAAAATAACTCGAAGTTCTTTCGTTTTTCACTTTTTCTGTTTGTTGAACAACTGCAAGAGTCGTCGTTTAACTGCAGAATTAGCTTATGTTGTTCAGACTGGCTTTTCTGGGTAGAACACTTCAGCAGCAGTTCAGCTGAATCTTTTGCATAACAATTGTGTCTGCAACATTTATTTTCATCTTGATTTATCCTGATTATCCTGAATTCACCTTATACTCTCCATGGTTCAAATTTATATGAACTAGTTTCTGTCAGAAATATGACTCAATGTGAGTGCTGACTGGCATGATCATGTGACCATATGCAAATGACCTTTGCGGCTTTGCTTCATCTGTTCATCAAACAGGTCATAGTGCTGCAAGCAGCTGTCCATCGGTGCACTGCTACCGTGGACTTCATGGAGGAAACAGCAAGGAATTATCCACCGACTATCAATGACAAGAAAATGTATGACCATGTGAAAGATACGGGTACAATGTTGCTTGGGAAATCAAATGTGCTTATTTCCCCATTTACCATGGCAGCCGAGGATTTTGGCTTCTATTCACAGAGAATTCCTGCTGCATTATTCAACATTGGCATAATGAACAAAACATTAAACTCAAACAAGCCGTTGCACTCGGGATACTTTTTTGTAGATGAGGACGTTCTCCCGATTGGTGCTGCACTTCATGCTGCTGTTGCAATGTCCTACTTGCATGACAATGCCGTTATTCAAAGTCAATAGGGTGCTTGTGTATAGGGTTTTTTCCAACAACTGTACCTATGACTTGAGAATTGGTGGTTAATTGAGTTCAGATAGAAGCTAATCAATGTGGCTCTATTGTGTTAGTACCTTGATGCATCGGAGGTCTTTACATGTTTGTCTTTGATCGTCAATGAGACGTTCTGTAGTCTAATTTGACCATAAGTTAATGTCATTTCCCAGTATGTCTTTTCCTCATTTGAAGTTATACTAATAATGCACAAAATGTATATTTTGGATCCTTTATGGTGTAGATTTTTTTTTTTTTGAAAATGAGCTTTTACATTATGATGGGAGTTAAGACTCTTAAAGAATATTTATAGTACACCTAGGTGTATTATACTCATGGTACACCCAAAATTATTTTTTCCAAATGAGTGAATGAGCAAATGAGCAAAATGAACAAATGAACAAATGAACAAATGAACAAATGAGCAAATGAGCAAAATACCCATATGAGCAAATGAGCAAAATACCCATATGAGCAAATTTGGTGTCAAATGAACACCTGAAGTTCTAATTTATTACAAAAATACCTCCTGAGTATACTATGCTCATGGCACACCCGGGTGTACCATGAGTGAACTCCTAATCTTATTATATGCCTTTGGGAGCATTTTGGGGCGATATGTTTCTTACAATTTTTTTTATGGTTTATAATTTTATTTTTTCAAGAGATAAATATATATTTGCTATGAGTCAAAAGATGAATGTCATATATGTGGAATTCACGTATGTGCATTCAATGTCCATGGAAATTTCTCCACCCTTCCTCTAGCTAAGTAGGTTAAACAGTTGAAAGTTAAAACATTGTATTATAAATACCCATATGCTCAAAGAGCAATGAAGACACGCGCATAAGAATAACAAATAACATTTTAATCTATTATAAAATCATATGATTTTGCTTTATTTCACAACAATATCAATTTTATGACAAAAAAAATTACTTTACATGACATGAATGATACGAGTCATCCTCTTCTTCGTAGGAGCCTCTACTATGAAATCTGCCAAGGCTTGACCGCTTCAATTGAGCAGCTGAACTCGTTGCCTCAGCCCTTCTTCGCGAACCTAATCCCAAGTGAACATTCTAATTTGTAGTTTTCAAATATAAGTACATAACTATGAGCTTATCCTACTATGGAGTCGAGGAAAGTTACCAAGTACTTGCTCGTGTAGAGCAAAACTTTATATTGTTGTTTCGTGCTTAGGGACTGATGTCAGTAGACAAAAGCCATCTTTTTGGCGATAAGTCAGATTTTTAGCTTCATAATGCCAGATAATATAGTGGCTATTAATATGCCAAAGAAAACTTAAATTGTGGAAAAGTTAACAAAATCTCAACTACTTAGTGTGAAATGAGGGCCTCTGAAACGTTTTTGACAGCGCTTCTTTGTTGTTACCAACTATGTTTGATCACAAAAAAAAAAAAAAACCATTTTAGACTGGGGAAAGAAAAAATCACAACCCTTTAGAAAATTATCACATTGCTTAACTCACAAGATTAGATTCTTTGTCAATTTTTCATATTACCATCAACACAAATTTGCCAGTAAAACACAATGCAGGCTCCAAACTCGTCGCCATCACCAGACTCATCGCCGGCACGACCAAAGCCACCACCGCCTCAACTAATGGCACCTTACCAAATGCCATCATTCTCGCATTATCCACAAGTACCTTCGCATCCTTCCAGACAAAATATAGAACTTCCGTCATCTCCCAAGCAAATACAAAGACAAATACCCCTCCCTCCAGATAGACAAAACTCAAAAGTATCGTCATCATCGTCATCATCTCCAATCACCCATGAAGCATCAAGGCCACCAGCACCGGACATAACACCCCGTGATGAAACCCAGACAACATCTACATCGGTCCAATGGTCTACCGGACTTTGTGAATGTCAGTCGGACATCCCAAATTGTAAGTTTGAAAAAAAGAATCCTCATTTAAAACACGGATTACAAACTAGGGATAATACATCCAAACGATAAACGGAGAAATAACAATTAAGGATGCATGAAAGCCTTTTGGGGTACTTTTTCTATCAAAGGTTTAAGGCAAATGATGATTATACAGAAATATGCACATTGTACGGTGAACAAATGAATATATTGTATAAGAAAATAAAACACATTCAAAGAATTTTATTTTTTTTTTCGTTTTATCAGAATTGTTTATTTAACATAAATACAGAATTGAATTTGAAGGTTCATGGCAGGTTTGATCACATGCTTTTGTCCATGCATCACATTTGGAGAGATTTCAGAAATTGTTGATGAAGGCACATCATGTAAGCTCCTCTGGAAAGGTGAAAATTCTAATTTTAGTCATGCAAATCAAGATATGAATTTTCTTTTTCTGGGTTTCATGCAGCTTGTGCGATCAATGGAGCAGTATACACTTTGCTGGCTGTTGCAGTGGGATGTGCATGCATATACTCAGCATTCTACCGGCGAAGAATGAGGATTCGATACAATATAGAGGGTAGTAATCTGAGGGATTGTTGTGTTCATTCTTGCTGCGAGATTTGTGCACTTACCCAAGAATACCGTGAGCTTCGAAATCGAGGTTACGACTTGAGTTCAGGTACTAATCATAATCCCTGCTTTCTATTTTCCTTCTGGTAAGGTATTTGATGATTGTTCATGAATTCTGATAACAACAATAATTCATTCTTTTTCATAAAAACAGATGTCAATATTCATGTTAATGAAACATCACCCATACTTGTGTATTACATTACTAACTTTACCACTCATGGATGGTAATGAAAATATACTAATAAAAAGAAGGTTCTTAAGGATGGACAAACATCACCATGCACATTGAACGTGGTTTACATAAATGTCACAAACTTATAATTATATTGACATTGCAACAATTTGTAACTTAACAAAACAATCATAAATGTATGTTTACATACCCACACCGGACGAAAGGTAACAACAGTTCAGCTGATTGCCACCTTCCTTCCCTCGACAATGTCATGAAAATGAGCCTCATTAGGCAGGTCAGGAAAGTTTGGTTAGTTGGTATCTGCAAGAACATTTATCTTACCAATTGTTCAGTAACATTGTTTATATATATACTCAGATCATGCCGACCACATGAATTCCATTCAAAATGCAGGAAAATAATTATAATCTAAATATTCCACACACACACACACAGTCCTAAAATGGTAGCATTTCAAGTAGCATATATGCCAACACTTGGAATTGTTCTTTATAAGCTTTGTTGAATGTATCTAGGATGGCATGTCAATATACAAAATGAAGAAGCAATTACAATACCACCTCCACACACGAGCATGAGAAGATGAAAGAGCACAATATTGTGGACATAACTCAACATTGCCATCACCGGTCAAACTAATTGATCCAGCGCAAACCAAAACCAGAACTTTTACATCGAGGCTATGGTGGCTACTCAAGCCAATTGCAAGCCAACTTAGTAGATCATGGCAGTCGGATGATCAAAAAGATGCAAGAAAACAGAGCATTCTCCCATCAAGTAAAGTGGTCCAATTGCTGGAATGGTCATGATAACTATATCAGATAGACTTGTACTCTTTCATCTCTTGATGGAAAAAAGACCAAACTGAACTCGAAAGATAACGACAGGGCACAGGCGGAGTAATTTTCATAAATATAAACCCAATTTACAACTGTGGCTTCTTTTAATCAGCTTTCACCAAAATATAATTCTCAGATTATTTGTATCTTGATATTTTATTTCGAAATTGTGATATTTCAAAATCCAAATATCCCATTGTTTAAACACTCTATTTTCAATCAAGTCACAGTCAAGACAATGGCTAAACTGATTCAACTATGCGCTACAGAGGGAAAGATTGTACTCCCCCTTTTACATAATAATAGATGCCACGTTTAATTTAATACTTTTATTTAATACGATGGTTATTGGTTAGAACTAAATTTTTTTTTCATAAGGTAAGGAACAACCTTGATAAGTTGGGGCGAATAAAGGGGATCCCAAGTTGTCAAGGGTGAGAATCGATCCCTAAGACCTCCTGGAACCGGGAGGGAAGCTCTAACCACTAGGTTATCCCTCACTCTCAGTTAGAACTAATACTACAAACCCAGATGTGAATTAGTATAATTTTCTAATCTTCTTCCTTGTACTTATACCAGCTCAAACCTCGCATGTAAATCAAATAATGAGAGACATCCCTCTATCTCCCAAACAACCCAAAGGCAATAAACAAGAAAAGCATCTCCAAAGGAAACAACAAGCAACCCAAAGGCAGGCAAAGAGTCAACAATACTGAAAACTAAAAGCATATTGTTATAACCACCTCAGACTTACATGAATTTTGTCTAATCAAAGTTTCTGCAGCATTCCACCATAAAATAACAGCAGGTGAGCAATATATAGATGATAGAGCAATAAACTAGGCACTCGAGATTGAACCAGTGAGATGAAATAATAAATTATTGAACCATATTAAAACAGAAAAGTCTATCTCAAATAAATCAGATACCTCAGGCTTGCTCCACTGTAGCTTTTTTCCCCCTTCACTTTTCTTTTTTGAAGGGACTTCCTCTTGCATTGCTAATTTGCTATAATGAGAACTCTGCTCCAAAAATCATGTGCTTCTTAGCTCTTCAATAAGTTATTCAGAAGAATACATAATCCAGAGAGAAATAAAAATATTCTAAGAACCAAAGACCTCAAAAACAGATAGTATGAGAAATGATGACTCAACCTGCATATTTAAACCATAAAAGAACATCGAGTATGACTCAAAAGCCATTGCAGTGCATATGCTGATGGAAAGATACTCAACTAGCACCAATTGCCAGAACAGACTGAAAGGATGAAATTAAGCACAATTACATAGACATTATACACTTTACCCTGTTACATAATAAAACAATTTAAAGGGGAGGAGGGCAATAATTACATAGAGATTATACACACTTTCACCCTGTTTCTTTTTAAGCAGAATCACATTATTCGCATCTCAGATGCTTGGGGGAAGAGGATCTTAGTGGATTGCCACAAGATAAAGATAATGATCCATTTAGACGATTGCCTTTTTGGGATTAAGGCTTTGGTACTATTGTTGTGTATCACATCTCATATGCTAGGCAATCAAGAACAGGCCATAGAGATACGAGTGGTTAAAACATTCACAACCTCACAGCACTCCCAAAAGATGAAAAAGGTCGTAGGTAAGGCTACGATAACTAAAATATTACATAACTAATTTCACATCATTTGGTTCACCAGAAGCAGATAGATGCTCAATTTCTCTTCTCAAAAAACGCGATTACCAAAGGCAAAAGAATATGAAACGTACAAGCAGGGGAAATCTAAATAAAAACCCTAGAGCAGCTTTAACTAATTGCTCCTTGGTAAGCAACATAGAGAAGCTTCTATCAAATAATGGTGGAGGCAAACAGCCAAACCATCAGCCACAGTGACCAGCTTAGCACATGTAAAGACCCTTGCCACCTACAATCATGGGCCACTACCATTATATTAGATCTCAGCAGCCACCGCACCCCAACTGCAAGATATGAGGTCACAGCAAACCATTTGCATTGCCGCGGAAATAGTTCTGCAAACATAACCGCAATCTTGTGCTCATCCGAAATTCAAAACTATGGCTAGTGCTAGACCTATAATATATCAAGTCAAGCTTTTCAATATTGACACTAACATGCGCTTGCCCAAACCCAAAGATGTCCCTGCTCAAAAGCCATGACAAACACATAGTTTTGTATAAACATATTCCAGGGCTCACATACCTTGGAACGAGTATGAGTATCTAAACTTCCCAAAACATTTCGAGCCGGGAAGAAACATTTTGATATAAAAAGCAAGCGGTGAAAAGCTTTCGAGACAAGAATCTCTTCTCTTGCTCATGTTTCCCTATCCAAAACCAATGGAGAAAATTCACAAAGATCAAAAGACAGTGCATATCACCCAGATCTAGAGTTTTATTCAAAACCCAAACTTTGAGACATATTAAAGAGGAAAAAGGATGAAACATTATAGCCTTTCAACATTGAAGAGAAGCGAGTCTGGTGGTCAGTTGGCATAGTCTCTACTCTTAACTTGTTCCACAGTGGCCGAAGCACAAGCAATAGGTGTCAGAGAAGAGAGGGAAAGGAAGCTCTTTTATGATAAACAAGAAAACGAAGCAGATAGAAGAAAGAGAGAATCGCTATTATATAAGGCAATTCTTGAGTAGTTTGGTGCACACTTGAAATACCTTAACTACCCTTGATTTATTAGAACATATTTTGCAATTTGATGTTAATATACTATGACAATTGTACATCTTTTTGTAACTTTGTAACACCCAACCCATCCAAAGTCGAGTCTATCGTCACCAATTCGCATCCAGGACCAACAACTGTTCTCAATAAACAACACAAGTTCTTCCATCGCATTTTCTCCTCACTCATGCTCACCCCGATAAACTTCCCAGGAGGTCACTCATCCCTCATCCGTGCACTACTCTCAGTTAAGCGTGCGTCCGCTTAATTGTGCGGTACCTAAGGAAATAAGCTCCCTAAAAGAAAGATGCATCTTGTTGAAATGAATAGCCTGTTAAATCCCTTTAAATCAATCATGAGGGGTATTAATTGCGTGCATTTGAATCTAATAGAACATAAAGGGAAGAAGGATGTGGTACACAATCAAACTAAATGTATTCTTATAGTAGTATATGCATTTTGACATAGCAATGGAAGAAAACATTGACATAAAAGCAGCAAAAAAGTACTGATATTCAAACTCCATAACAGCATTTACTGTTTTTCAGTCCAAAAAGCAGAACAAAATCACAAATACAAGTAAAGATGATAACAATATGAATGTTGCCTATGATCATAACACATCTTGTTCAAGACAGGAAGAATAACCAGAATACACATTCAATAGCTAGATGGTGTAGGCAAGATCTCACATCAGGTTCCTGGGCAGTAATCTAGACATTATCAAAAATCGACAACCATGGCAGAGAAGTACCCAATGGTGATTTTGGCATCCACAAGATTATTATAAGTGGTTGCACCACCGTATCATCCTAGTGCTACACAACTGAAGTTTCAATAGCCAAATTGTAGTGAAAAGGCAAAATGATACTTATAGGACGGACAAAAACACCATATATCATTTAGCACTTGACCTTCCTTTACCTAGTTATTTAGGGCTGATCAGTTACTACAGTTTCTACATTGCATAATAGTAGCAGATGCACAAGAAATGCCTACTCTACAATGACACACCATAATCAAACCTTGATCGTACTGAACTATGTTCAAGAGGGGGTAGAGCCTACCTTACATGTTGTTCAGAAGCCTCGAGCTTCAGTTACTGTTGCTTCAGCATGAGGGAAACTTTGAACCTAGAAGTGAGGTGCTGCATATCTCAGACTTCCTTTGATCTGAATAAACTTACAGAGAGGGAAAGGATACCAAACACAAGTAAAATAATCCCAATCTCACCAAGCACATAACAATTAAGAAGAACGAACAAATTGAAGAGTTGTGCAGAAATCAGAAATGAAGATCAAAATCCCACGATTCAAGGCATCCACAGAAGAATTCTGAAAATTGGGAATATGTATGTATGGATAGGCGTAACGGACTAAAGAACAGTGAAATCCGCAAATGGAGTTTAAAAACTTGCAGTAGGAGACAACTGGGAAAAAGAAAATACAAACCATGGTCATTATATCTTATTTATTTTCAGCGAGCTATCTCAAAACCTCTTTATAGCAGCATAGCACCTCAAAAATGAGACATTCATGAACAAAACACAGGGGTCAGGAACTAAGGATACTAATATATCCTATTCAAACCGCCTTAATTACATCATAAATTTATAACAGCTGAGCAAAAACTTTTAGAAAAGCAAATATATAGTAGTATAAGTTCGATCTGCTCTTTTTTTTATATAAAGTTCTATTTGCTCTTTATCTCAATAATGTTCAATTTTCAAAGAAATAAGCATAGTTCCTTAGTTCGTGTCACGGCATTCTAATTTGTTGGTTGATTTTGATATCATGGATGAACGACAAAAAAAATTGCAACTATAAGTTCACTAATTGAATGAAAGAAATCCATACGGCTACCTACCAGTCATACAGGGAGGGGCGGGGTATGTCTAATAAACACACCACAAAACAAGAAAAGATTGACAGGCAGGTATGTATGATTAAGAAAATAAAAATGCTACTGCATTGATTTAACAACATTTAATTCAGAAAACAAAATGATTTTACTCCTTCCTTTTTCTAATTTTGCAAAACAATAACCCAGAAAGTTGAAAATCACAGGAGAGACAATATAATCAGACTATTCAGACCCTAAACATAAACCCTAGAAATCAGAGCCTGGACATAAACCCTATAAATTAGACCCAAACAAACTACATTTATATTCCTACTAAAGTAACTCAGATGATCAATCAAGCAAAAATTAGCAACATAAACCAAAAATTCAAATCTTTCCCTCGCGCTCTCGATTCCACTGCTCAATCCTCGCCCTCCGCTCCTCGCTGCCTTCCCTCGCCGATGGAGGGCTCCTACTCCTCCTCCTCCCACCTCTACCACCTTCATCATCTTGCCTCCTATCTCGACTCCGATGCTCAGAACCCCTATCTTTCTCCCTCTCCCTCTCTCTCCTTATCGGCTTCGGACTCCTACTCCTGCTCCGGCTTCTGCTCTTCCTCCTACGCCTAGGGTTATGAAACTTCCCAAACAACTGCCTCCTCAACTCCCTTCCAATCATCTTAACATGCATAAAATTACAATATCCACCTCGATTACAACTCTCCTCTTCAAATTGCCGACACGTCGCCTCACGAAAATCAGTCACCGGCGAAAAATCAGCAATAATCGGCCTCCCTGAGTAAAACCTCCCTTGAAGAGCTCCCAATGCAGCAGCAGCTTGATCCTCTTCTCGAAATTGAACATAAACATTCCCAATCATGTGGTCGGCGAGATTATCGCAAACATTTAGGGTTTCGATTTCGCCGAATTTGCCGAGTTCTTCGAAGATATCTTCGTAGAAATCCTCAAAGTGAGATTGAAGAGTTCGAGGTGAGATAGGCTGACCTTGCGCGTCGACTCCTGGAGTAATCATGTCGGGGCGTTGGTACATGTTGGAGAGAAGGAGAGTTGGAGAGATTGTGGGGCGGTTATGGAGTCGAGAGCAGCGATCTCCATGGCGACAGGCGCCGATCTTGAAGTAGAAAGGGCAGTTTACTCTGTCTTTTTCTGTCCCGAATATCGATGCTAAGTGCTCCGCCATTGTTGTGGTGGTTTCTTCTTCGAGTTATATGGATTTCGCGGAAATTTAGGGTTAGGATGAATGTGATTGAAAAGAGGGGAAGTGAAAACCCTAATTTTACAGAGCGGAGAAGGGTGGGGTTGAGAAGACGAGGTTGGAGGTTGGAGGTTGGAGGTGCGGAGGAAGATGGTGAAGTTCAGAAATGTGGAACCGCCACTGGCGTTAATGTGTTTTTCATTTGAAACTCGAGTCGATTATAATGTAACCATGCATAACAAAACAGATGGAGTATTACACTGTATTTTTAGGTAACAATCTCTTTCTATCTTCCTGCGATTACACAAGTCTTCTTTTTTCTTTACCCCTATCTCTCTCCTCTTAAAAAAAAATTACTTAGAAAAATGTGTTTTAAAGAGTATAATATTTATTTTGTTATGGAGTAAGTAGTTTACCTATTTGAACTCTGAGTAAATTATTAATTTACACTTTTTTTAGGGAAAAAGTTAGGCCGAGGTTTTATTGCAAATCATATTTCGCCAAAGTGATGATATTTTGAGGAATTGGAAACATATAATCAAGTTTAGAGCGAACTATGTGTATCACATCTTGCCACTAAATGCGCTACAGTATTCCCGATTCTTTTTACATGAGAAATACGAAAGCTATTAAAAGAATTTAACAAGAGTTTAACATCATTATAAAGCAACCAATTGGAGAGAAGCCAACATCTTCCTTATGGACAGCTTGAACCATTGCAAGTGCATCACATTGTAGCCAAATTTTGTCATATCCCGCTCCTCGCGCAATGAGTAAACGATACCCGACACATTTATCCATAGTTGGGTCGTTATCCCCTTCAAACCTCTTCGTAGCCATCATTCGGACAACACCTTCAGCATCGCAAACCACCACGCCCAACCTCACGTAGTTTCCAGCCACGATATGCGCATCTACATTAACCTTGAAGATCCCATTTGGAGGTTTTGCCCAACTGGCAGCTGACAACCCAGACACGGGTCTAGGAGCTGGGGGCAGAATACTCCCTTCGAGTAGGTTATGTAATCCTCAACTAGGCGTAGAAAATTGGTAGCCGTTGTCTGCAAAGATGGAACATGGAGGATGTGTATTGATAGTAGAGCTGTGAATAACATCACTGTGAAGTATAGGTTTCCCATGCCTAGATTGGAGGATATGCTTGATGAGCTTAATGGAGCTTCGATTATTTGGAAGATTGATCTTAGGAGTGGTTATAATCAGATGAGAATTAGAGAAGGGGATGAGTGGAAAACAGCATGTTGAACAAGGAACCTACAAATGAGGAGATCAAGCACGCTTTGTTTCAAATGCATCCAAACAAATCCCCCGAGATTCGATAGTATGCATGCTTTATTTTTTCAAAAATTTTGGCATATTGTGGGGAATGATATTATTGTTTTTTGTGGAAAATTGGTGGAGGGGTCTTGTTGGTTTAGAAGAGGTTAGTAAAACTTGTGTTGTTCTAATTTCAAAATGTGCAAATCCGAAACGTATGGCGGAATTTAGACCAATAAGCTGCTGTAATGTATTGTATAAAATTATCTCAAAAACTCTAGCCAACAAACTGAAACCATTGTTAGGGGATATTATCTATGAGAATCAAAGTGCTTTTATTCCCAAGAGATTAATCTCTGACAATGCTCTTATAGCTTTTGAGATTTTTCATTCTATGAAGAGAGAAGGAGAGGGCAAGAATGGATCTTTTGCTTTGAAATTGGATATTAAAAAAGCGTACGATAGAGTTAAATGAAATTTCTTGGAGAAGGTGATGTATAAGTTGGGTTTTTTGATGCATAGGTTTCGAAGATAATATATTGCTGACAGGCTAAAGTCATATCACCTAATCAAAAGTAATCCTAAAGTCCTCTAACAAATAGTAGTCAGGGAGATAGGGTCGAATCCACAGGTACAAACAGTGTTCTTTTCCTAATTGTCGATCAAATCTAAATTATAGGGAACGAGTGTTGTTGGTGATTATTTTAAACCAAACTATAACTATATCAAAAATATCAATGATAAAGAGTCTAGGGTATGGGTTCACCAATGAACAATATTCCAGGATGAAACACAATAATCAATAATCAATAATGCAGTTAAACAGGTTGGTTTGTTCTCTCAGATTGAAATCAACCGTAGAATGATATTAACAGGCTCTCGCAATTTATTAATACCAAATATACTTATTGAAACTAGCCTTAATATTAAGTTTATACCTCTCGGCACAACCTTGCAATACTATAACAATCAAATCTGACCAAATTAGATTAAATAGAGATAATACATTCAATAGGAATCAACATGAATCATCAAGTATCAATACTTTATAAACATCCCTTCACAATTGATCATGGATCCCCTTAACCCAAAAAATAGACTACTCAATCATAATTGAAGCAAACATACTCACGATGAAATAGGTAAACATGATGAATAATTATCTAGAGTTAAATAAGAATAATAGAGAGGAGAAGAAACACCAATTATAGAACCAATCTTGTAAATCAACGCTTCTATTGAAATTTCAATGTAAAAATGAGAAAAAGTAATACTAGGGTTCTTCAGTAATTAAAGAGTGCTTAAAAAACTAAAAGCTCCAACTATACTCATAAAACCTAGTCTTTCAACCCTAAAAAGATAAGTATTTATATTAAAATCAAAACTGATGCAACACGCGCTTCAGAATACCTTAAAAGAGCCCCGCCCAAACAACCCGGGCAGAATCCGCTTGGTCGGGTGGTTGTTAGGTCATAAAACGTAGAATAGGAAATAGCGCCCCCTCCCGGTCGGGTGAGATCCTTCCTGGTTGGGCCCACAACAAAATATTTTCTTTTTATCCAAATCTTCTCCAAACGATGAAATTTGGCTAAGGACGCCCGGACAAATATCGTTTTTAGCAAATATGTGACTACTAATCGGAGACAAGAAATTGTGGTGACTTTGGGGGTTAAGGAGGTGGCGAAGCATGACAAAAATCTGGGGCTCCCTACCATTATATGCAGATCGAAGAAAGTGATTTTTGCTTCATTAAAAGAAAAAATTTGGCAGAAATTCAAGGTTGGAAAGGGAAGCTATTATCAAGACCCGTCAAAGAAGTTCTTATAAAAGTTGTTGTGCAGGCTATCCCTACTTACATGATTAATATTTTCAAGATCCCAGAAGATTTGATTGATGAGATACATTGAATGTTGGCTCGTTTTTGGTGGGGTTTGGATGATAATCAAAAGAAAATGCATTGGTGCTCCTGGGACTCCCTATGCAAGCCAAAATCAATGGGTGGAATGGGTTTTAGAAATCTCCATGTTTTAAATCAAGCTCTCCTTACGAAACAAATATGAAGGCTTCAAGAAAATTCTTCTATCCTTTTTCACAAGATCCTCAAAGCTCGTTACTTCAAACATGATGATGTGCTACATGCGCTTAGAGGCTTCGACACAAGCTTCTCATGGAACTTATGGGGTGCTAAGTCACTTCTCCTCGAGGGTCTTAAATGGCGAATTAGTGATGGGGTTAACATTGATGTGTGGAATGAAGCATGGATAGGTGAAAATGATGCAACACCCGAGTCACATTCCATGGAAGCAAAAGAAATGATTGAAACAGTGGCATGCATATTTCATTGATTTTATTGGAAGAAAGTGGAATGCTGAACTTGTCTTGACTTGCTTTACGGAGAATGATTGTAAGTCCATCTTAAAAATTCCTATATCTATGTCTCCTGCAAATGATACAAGATATTGGTTTTATGCAAAGGATGGGAAATGCACTGTAAAATCGGAATATTGGTTGGGCTTGTTGGGTAGACAAGCAGTGCACAAAAATTCAAATGATTTGTTGGCGCATTGTTTGGAGCTTAGGAGGCCCACAAAAGCTATCATTGTGGTGGATGAACAAAATGATTGTGGAGGAAGTGCATGAAATAATGACAATGGCTTGGGCGATGTGGTTTTGCCGCAACAAGCTTATATATCCAAATGAATCACTGAATAGTTTGAAGGTGGTGGTGGTGTGGAAGAAGAAGGGAAAGTGAGGTTTTGAGGGAAGGGGATAAAGTGAGAAAAAAAACGTAAAAGAAATAAAATATATAAAAATACAGTATTTTACACGTATTTAGGGCGTTACTGGAAAGTTATAGGGCGTCAATTAGAAACCCAAATTTTAAGTGACGAAGAGTAATTTTCCAACCGCATAGTCAGAATTCCGGAATGGCTGGAGCCCGATCGCTTGGTCCTAACATTTCTATCCTGCAAGCTGAAGCTTGGGGTCTTAAGGAAGGCCTTACTGCGGCTTTGTCGCTTAATATTTCTAATCTAGAGATTGAAGGCGATAATCTCGCTGTTATTAATGCTGTTAGGAAAATATGGAAAGTCCCCTGGGAAATTAATAATATCATTTTAGATGTCAATGCTAATTTGCTTAAATTTGATACTTTTCAGGTTCGACATTGTTTTCGGGAAGCAAACAAGACAGCAGACCTTATGGCGCTTCGTGGACACTCTCACTCGGATCTCATCTATAATTATCCTCCTTATAATATTGATTTTTTTTTTTCGTCCGCAAGGATGTTTTAGGTTGACCCCCTGATTGAAGGATTTTCCTAAGTTTTCTCTCCTTATTAAAAAAAAATAGTCAGAATTCCGGACTTTCCCAAGCCGTAAAGCGATCAACTTTCCATAAACCCCATACAAAAACTTTCCATAAACAGAATCAAAATTACCAATGGGTTTCTGCTTTCTAGCGTTTGCGCTATAAAAATAAACGTCCGCTTACTTCATTCCTCAACATGAGTACTCATTAGTCATTACTCAAAACAATTGATAATGACAATTACCCCCCAAAAAATGCAAAACATTTCAAAGTGTTTTCTGTTGTCATATCTACTAATTATCGTGACCCACATCAGTCGGGCCAACTCGTTGGACTCGGGCCTAGAATCATTAACCCGAGACCTGCTGGATGCGGCGAAACAACCCGAGTTATTCGAGTGGATGAAACGAGTTAGGAGAACGATTCACCAAAACCCGGAGTTGGGTTTTGAAGAGCACCACACGAGTCAACTCATTCGATCCGAGCTTGACTCGTTGGGAATTGAGTATGTATGGCCCGTAGCTAAGACTGGGGTTATCGCTTCGATTGGGTCGGGTCGTAAGCCCGTCTTTGCTCTTCGGGCTGACATGGATGCTTTAGCTCTCCAGGTTTCTCATTCTCGCACTTTCTTTTAGTCATGCGGAATCTTTTTAGATTTTACGCTTTCGAGTTATCTTAACATTTTATAATTAGGTACAAGTCTATAATGTTAATGTGTTAGGCGTTAGTAGGTAAAGATGGTCTTTCGTGATCAATGGGAAGATATGTGATTCATGCTCTTGATTGACGGGGGATAGATAATCGTGCAAAGATTTCATAATGCTCCTGTCCATCTTACTTATCTTGTGCATGTAACATTTTGCTCATTTGATAAGAATACGAGATAAATGTACGTGCAAAAAAATGTACTTGAAAGTACATAGTTATGTTATACCTGTGAACACCTAAGAATTTACTTATACATATTCATATTTCTATAAGAAGTTTCATTTCTTGAGAAATTCCCTAAATTTGTTTAGTTGACATTAAAGAATTTGCGATTTCTATGAATTCTGATTTACCAAAAGAAGGGTGGGTTATTAAATTCCCACATTTTGTAGGAATTTCAATTTTTCAAGGAATTTACATAGCATTCATTTTCTCAACTTTCCAAATGAGAAAATCATGGGAATTTTTATTGCCTACATAAATTCCTGTCAATCAAACGATATCCATTAGATATGACGCAATATTAGCGAAAAATTGTACTTGAAAGCACATAGTTACATCATACGTGGGAGTATCTAAGAATTTACTTAGAAAGGAAATTACAAAGGGTAATGTATTAATTTCTTTTTGTCATTATAAGACAAGTTTTGATGCCAAGTCCCCAGTTTCAAAGTTGACATTCTCTTTGCAAATTAACTTGAATTTTGAAGGAGCTGATTGATTGGGAATATAAGAGCAAAAATGATGGAAAAATGCATGCCTGCGGTCATGATACTCACGTAGCAATGCTACTCGGGGCAGCTAAGCTACTCCAGGCCAGGAAAGATCAGCTTAAGGTTTATTGTTTGATCTGTTGGTTAATCTTTAGCTCTTTTTGCTGAACTAGCTGAATATGATGAAGTATAGTCTGATTTCTTTTCATTGTAAATACAACTAAAGGGTACAGTCAAGTTGGTTTTTCAACCTGGAGAAGAAGGTTATGCTGGTGCCTACCATATGCTTAAAGAAGGGGCTCTAGATGATGTCGACGCCATCATCAGCCTCCATGTCCTGCCATCGTTGCCCACAGGTAGTATTGGTTCCAAAGCTGGACCTGTTCTTGCTGGTACTGGGCTGTTTACCGCTACAATTAAAGGAGTAGGTGCTCATGGAGCACAGCCCCATCTCAGTCGAGACCCCATTCTTGCAGCTTCCTCTGCAATTGTTGCACTCCAGCAGATCATTTCCCGTGAAACAGATCCTCTTCAGTCAGGGGTATGTTTCTTTTCTACCTCTGTGCATCTTTATAGTTTCAGAATAACCACATTGGAAGCCCATTGTTCTCTTTCTGATTGTTCACTATACTTTTATTTCCTAATTCTTTTCTTTTGAGCTAATGGAAGTGATAGACCACATTTCTAGTTCAGACCATCCTAAAATATTTGGCCACTTTGTGTAGTCACTAAGCTAAAATCTGAAGTTTCAGATATCGATATTACCACGATATTGCTGATCGTTTCTTTTTCTCCAAGCAAATATGTCCTGGTTTTGCTTGATTTATTTCTGTCATGGATGGTACAGGTGGTGACAGTTGGTTACTTAAAAGGAGGCCAAGCAAGAAATGTAATCCCTGAGTCAGTAGAATTTGGAGGAACCTTTAGAAGCTTAACCCCTGAAGGTCTCACCTATCTAAGAAACCGGATTAAGGAGGTAAGCATCCACTGCTTCCTGTAACTTTCACCTTAAGAGAAATTAGAATATAGAACACTAATCAAATTTACCACCTGCAGATCGTCGAGATGCAATCTTCTGTGCATCAATGCCATGGTATGGTGGACTTCTTGGAAGACACGCCTATGCCTTGGCCTGTGATGATTAACGATGAGGCGCTCCATGAATATGGGACACAGGTTGCTAAGGCATTGATTGGGAGGTCTAAGTTGGAAGTCTTTCACTTGACAATGGGATCAGAGGACTTCAGCTTCTTTTCCGAGAAAATGCGAGCTGCTATCTTTGTAATTGGCATAAAGAACGAGACCCTGAAATCAGATAAGCCATTGCACTCCCCTTACTTCTTTGTTGATGAGGAAGCTTTTCCTGTTGGAGCTGCTTTTCATGCTGCACTCGCGATTTCCTACCTGGAGAAGCATGGCGGTTCTATCGAGTGTGTCTAAAGTTAAGCATGGTGACGAACTCGGTTACCAACTTAGCAGGTAGTGGTGGTGGCTAGTAGACTGTTGAGCGATGTCCTTGGTTTGTCTTTATAGTTTGCTCTCTGCCTCTTAGAGAATGTCCGTGCAAGTGCTTCATGTTGTACAGGATCTGTTATATGAATAACTAACCCATCTCTGATGGCTTATAAGTTGTAGCTTGTAACCTTCAAGTACCAAGTAAGCAGTGAGTAATTAATTCATAATATAGGATTATACTTCAATTTATTGAATAGCATCAACGAGTCAATATAAGCTTCATAGCTGAGATTGTTAATACTTCGATAGGATAATTACTTCATACCTAACAAGAACACTCGATATTTTTATTTGATTTTGGCTATCTTATTATGATGGATATAGTAGTTGCTGATCGAAGTTAATTGATAGAATGGGTTGTCGATATTGTTTTATTAAAAAAAATCCATATATGTACTAATTACTATATATTTAAACAAGGTTTTCTATACTTTATATGTTATTGAGACTAGCTTTGTTCTTCTAAGTTGAAATTCGTTTGAATAATTAATAAAATTGGAGCTGATTGAACTTATTATATACAAGAAAATTGATTAGCAATTTGTTGAACTACATAGTCATGTTAATTTGTGGCTAGCTTTAAGTACGGTTTGTAAAAGTTGACATGGGCACATGACATCAAATTTGGACAAAATTTTGTCATGAAAAGTTGTTGGGTTTGGGTTGAAATTCCCAACCTTAAACTACCTTGTTTAATCCACTTTTTTTAATGGTAAGTAGAAAGGACCCTGTCTAGACCTCAATCTACACGGTGTTCTTAATCTAGCATCTGTAGGCCAGATACTTGAGAGTCAGGAGGAAATATAAGAGAATCCCTACCTACAAATACTGCGGTTGGGAGGATTTTACCTTTGGTGCCTTAACCTGCTTAGTTGAAGAGATTGAAACTTGAATTTAACACACTAACTTGCTAGCCAAACATAACCCTTTTACTATAATCATCAAACTTCAACCTAGATGTGGATGATGTTTCTCCTTAAAACTCAAGTGTAACAATCAATTGTGGAAGTAGAGAAGTTTGTACTACTTGATAAATCCACCCATCAATTGTACTTAAATAGTTAAACTTCATTATATTTTTATTTCTAACATATATATATATATATATATATATATATATATATATATATATATATATATATATATATATATTTTATATATATAAAGGTAAGGAAAAAGAAGGTTAGGAGACCCTCCGTATGAGGGGAGCTCCAACCTTCTCGTTTACAAAGATTGAATGAAGAGTTGAGTTAGTATAATTTTCAATACAAAAACTAAAATCTATGAGGTGGCCAACACTGTATGATCACCATAAAATTCTAAATCAACAATTTTGACCCACTTAACCGATCATTTAAAATATGCTTCATCAATCAATTTATTATAAACACAAATACGAATATGACTCGACTCGACATGACCCATTTATGACTAGAATTTTTTGCACGCGATGCGTGCTTGAATTTTTCCCGAAACAAAACTCGATTTTCTTCAGTTTAAGAGTCAAAATTTGAACATTAATACGGTATAATTGTTTTTAGTTGCAAAATTTTATTGGTTAGTTTGTATTATTAAGTCTCTCACCATTCTTTTTGTTTTTTTTTTACTTTTCAAAGTTAAATTCTATAAACAAAATAGAAATTTTATTGAATTTATTTATGATTTCTAATATTATAATTTTTTAGTTGATTTTTGAATTAAGTACAGTACTTCATAAATTGTAAAGAAAGTGGACACTTTGATTTCAAGTCAATTTTTTCATAGGTTGTAGTTTGTAAGTGAATTTTTAAGTTTTTTAAAGTTTCCTCATTTTAGTGATTTGCATAACGTAAATTATGCAATTTTATGATTTTAGTTGACTTGTGAGTGATTGTTATAATTATATTTTTGGTATTTTTGTTTGAAGCCCCCTTTGATTTGTAAGTGAATTTGTAATTTAGAATGGGAAGGGGTAACATAGTCTCTTCATTCGGGGACACCATAGCTCCCCCTTTCCTTATATAATAGAGATATGTTGTACTTTAATTCTTGAATGATATTTTACATAAACCTTTTTACCTTGATAATTAATCGCTATTATATAATAGAAAAAATAGGTCCAAATATATGTAAAAGTTTCATTATATATAGGAAACACTATAAAAAAGTAAATAATTTTTTTCCTTGTCTAACTTCTAAATTCTGATTTCACTACAAATACACCTCTATTTTTTATCATGACCCACCATTAATTGTGAATGGTTCTTGAGAATAGTGATTTGTAAGTAAATTTTTGTAAATTTTTTGTATGTATTGACGTTCTAGGTTATTAGTTTTAGTTTGTATATTAATTTTAAGTTTTAATAAAGTTTCCGATTATTTGAGTGATTTGCTGATTTTTATAACGTGATTTTTCAATTGTATGAGTGATTTGTAAAGTTTCTTCTTTTAAGTGATTTGTGAGTGAGTGTTGTAAATAAATTTTCGGTAGTTTTCTTTGAGTGTCGATTTTGATTTTGACATTATCCCTTTTGTAATGTAAAAAGGGAAGGGGGGGGTAAAATAAGCATTTCAAAAGAGGACACTATTGCTCCCCCCTTCCCTTATATAATAGAGATTTAACCTATCTCCCTCCCCCTAACCTTAGTTTCAAGTTCCAAATCACCTCAAATCTTGTACTCAAATAGTTCTCGTCCAAAAAAAAAAAGAGAGATGTTGTGGGCGTACCCTCCAACAAGGCGGCAAATGGTAGTGACGGCGGTTGGAATGGGCATAGGAGTGACAATGATAGCAGTTGGTGCTTATCTCTCCTTCGCAAACGTTGCTCCTCAACAAGCCCGTGCTAAAGCTCGTAGTGATTTCGTCAGACAGCGTCTTCGCAAATTCTTGGACGATTGATTGATTGATTGATTGATTGGTTTATCAACATATTTATCATTGCTTTCTTTTGCAGCTTTTGATTTCATTTTATGGTTGGTTTTTAACAAGTGAAATTTAACTGCTGTTTTTTTTTTTTTTTAATTGTTGGAGGGCTGTGTAAATTGCTTTATTAATCGATTGAAATGTGTCATCTGTATGTTACTAAGTTGTGGAACGAATAATTAATTGTTGATTTTTGAATTTGGTTATATGATGAGAAAATTCTGCTGTTGTTGATGAAGAAAACCACTATTTATTCGATATTCATGGTAGTATTTTTGGAACTTCAAAGTCTCAGATGGAGTATAAGAAAAATGAAGCGTTGATATATGGCAAAATCGGCCTAACACCCTGAACTATAGCTTGGGTGCACCAAACATCACCAACTATGGGGTGGCCGTGGGGTGCATTCCATACTATAGATAAGGTCGGAAGCTTAATATGTGGCCGAATACGTTTTTATGGTACACATTGCACCTCATCTGTAGTTGGTGGTGTTTAGGCTACTAGTCCTAGTTGCTGGTATTTTGTGCACCTAAGCTATAGTTCAAGGTGTTGAGGCCAATTTTGCCTTAATATATTGATGTCTGTTTATAAAGGTTATGAACAAATACATTTCATTTATCTTATACGGCCTAAAATGATAAAGATTTCATTTATTTTAGAACGAATAAAGTATTGAAATCAAACTTAGCTAATGGATAACAAATATGATTTTAATTACAACAAATACAGTTCGATGAACATCAATAATGGTTATAAATTAGGAATTTCTCATCCATTTCATTCGATGAAAGGGTAAATGTCACCCTCAAGTGGTAAATCTCATGTGATAATGATAGTATTAGTAGGCCAGTGATTGTAAAACATTGATTACTTTTACCACAAGACTCCATCATTTCATTTAGGGACCTCTAGATCATTTCATTATATCAAATCAAGAGGCAAAATGAACTGATCCTAGCTCTATTGTTAAAAAGAGAATATGGGGTTCATCATTAGCTAACCTGCTAACAACTCAATAAGATGATTCTCCACCATAAACAACCTTCTCTAGTCTCTAAGAACGGTCGACGTGGCGTACGGATAGAGTTAAGCTGAAGTAACTCACTGAGGGTGGAAATGGGACACCAGAGTACTATAACAGTAACTCAGTGTTTCAGTCAAAGATGGAGGCCAATTACTGTACAAGTGCTGTTAAGCTCAGCATCAAACATATTCTTCTACTAAGTTCTTTTTTTTTTCTTAATAATGAATATCTGTATGTTTTAAAGTAGCCTAAAGTGAAATTTATGTTTTATTTCAGTATTATTCAGGAATAACTAAGGAACATTTCTGGTTTTGCGACTGCCTACTGAGAACCAGACACCCAGATGCTGCTAGCAATTGCTGGACTGCTGCTGCAGCCTTCTGCAGTGTTTTCGCCTGCTCGAGTGCTGTTGCACGCTATCAATCACTTCTATCATTTGTGTTACCATATATATGCCTACCTTTTTTTAAGCAAGGTCTTTAAAGAGTAGTCAAGATATAGGATTAACACAGAAGGTTAAAGAGGCGCTTAGCGCCTTGTTTGAATAATTGAAGGTGAGTTCATGCTCAGTGTGCTCCAAGAGCAACCTGGAGAAATTTCTTAAACTGGAAAATTCTACAGCTATTGAGACAGTGGTAAACACCTAGTTGCCTAAAATGCTGAACCTGATCTTAAGAGGGAAAACCATCTTGTCCATCAAAGAAAGCAAGTCTTTTCTAAAATGCACATTGATAAATCTGACAATTTTACCAAATATTCAAGCATCCCCTACTCTAATAAAGTCTTCACCTGATGCTTAAAGGTAAAAGAATTGAGAAATAAAACTGTCTTCCGCTTTACAAAAACCCGCATTGTCACAAGGGGCAAAGATACAAAGAGTGCAAGCAAACTAACATTGGCAGCCGCACAGAAAGAAAACAAAGAAAGGTTATCACCACGGCAAACAAGACAATTGCCTAAAAGACCAAATCTGAATAAATCATCTTTTTGATCTCCTTGAGTTATGCCCTTGAACTCTGCTTTCTTCAACCCTTCCCCTAGTTCCACTCCCTTCCATCGTCATTGGTCTCTGCAGTGCTACATTGCAAGGATCCCGTGATGGCCATGGTGATCCTCGCTGACTAGAGGGGCTTGCCAATTCTTTCTCCAATCCGAGCCTAGAACTAGGCAAAGCATGGTCCCGTGAACCTCTCCCTGATTTATGCCGTTGGATCTCATCCCCACAACTTTTCCTGGGAATTTGCTTATCAATTTCATGACTCGAGCCATTGCCCCATTCAACTATATTAGATACGCTTCGTAGTAAAGAAGTGCTTCGTCTAGCTACTTGATTGAATAGTGATTTTCGACCTTTGAGTTGCTCATCAACTGAGTGCCTTTTGGATTTCTTTGGTGTCATGGATGCATTCATCAGATTGTAGTTGCTTTTATAAGGATCCTCCATGTTCAAATCTATGGAATGAAGATCACTTTCACCCGAGTTTTCACCATCATCATCATCGGTTGTATTTTCTACTTCTTCCCCGTCGCTTTCCTTTGCTTGACTTCGACAAAAGGCCAAATCCACATCCCTTCTCTGATACACGGACCCACATCCATTATCTTTACTACTATTGGTTCTAAGGAAAGTCTCAAGCTTATTTCTCAGCTTATCAACCGCTGCATTTTTCTCCTCGAACTGATGCTTGGCATCTGAAAGTTTCATTTGAGCTCTCTCCTCGCGCAGTGCCTCAGCTATTTGGAGCATCTCTCTTTCCTTCTGAAAATCCTCTTGCATCCTTAGTGATTCTCTCTTCATCTCTGCCACTTGGGCTTTATCTTCACCAATATTCCCAGCTAGCTCATCACAAACTTGTTCAATAATTCCTCTTGCTCGCTTCTCACTCTGAAGTTCCTTCATTGCCTTCAGGAATGACAATTTTGTCTCTGAAAGTTCTTTACCGAGCTTTTTGTTCAAGCTTTCAAATTGCCTCCTAAGCTTTCTTTCCACCTCAAGCTCTCCTGCTATGGACTCAACTGCGGCCTCCACTGCTTCTTGTTCTTTGTTCTTCCATGCTGCCTTCTCTTCAGCAAAACGCTTCAAAAGGTAATTGATCTCTTTGCTATCAGATCGATCTTCCTGAATTACCTGATTGATCTGTAAGCGGGCCCTCTCGAGCTCAGCATGTAAGGCAGAAATGAGAGACATGCTTGATGAAGGTTGATCTTCATGACCCCTCATACGACTTATGATTTTCAGCAGCTCCTTAGAAGTGGTCAAAGCATTACTCACATCCTTCAAACGGGTTCTCCCACCAGCTGCCGATCCAGAAGGGGTCTGGCATCGGGATCTAGTCTCTATCTACATTGTCAGAGGGGGGTGAACAAAAAGAGAAGATGAATTTCAGTGAACCTTGTACATTTTTGCCCCAAAATCTGCTATAGAAAATCATTAATAACTTCGTCTTAATTACCCTAACGCCGTTGCAATCATCATTCCAGATACATACATTGCAATCATCATTCCAGATGCATACATTTGAAATATATGAATGCAAATTTCATCGTCCATCACATTCACCACAATCTTTATGTGGATAAACCATACAGTATACTATGATAATTGGAAACAATGTAATATGTATTCATGGTAAAGAATAAAACACCCACAATCCTCTATCTTTATCACTACTACTTGTGTCTTGTTGGAGATATTTACAGTATACAGATGTCCACTTTCTCCATGATGTCAAACATCGCAAATTACATCCTACACCCAGGATGGTTCAAAGTAAAAGAATATACTATTTAAGAAAAAAAGATTGTATCCGATCTTCATTAATTAAAATAACATACAATTCAAAATATATATTAAAAAAAAACATTAAAATAAATTGTAGTATCACAAAAGAACATGCACATATAGTGAAAGAGCATATTGAACATCACGATCTAACATGTATGATCTAGGCATTGATCAGATATATATTCAAAATACTTTTTTAACAATCTAAAGAGACACAGAAAGTAAATAGGTTATACAATACTCAGAATACATGTAAGCTTAGAGAGGCATGATAGTCAGCTTGGAAACTCAGGATCAAACTTTCACAAGAAACAGTCTAATAATGTGAAATTGGAAACGGGTCCATAATTTTACCTCCATGAAGCTAGCATTACTGACAGAATCGAAATGGTCATTCTTTAACTTTCTAGATATGGATGATTCTCTTCTCCGGTGACTACCAGTTCCAGATCGTTCCATTCTCTATACACCCAATAAGAAGGGGAAGACATACATATCAGTAAAGCCGCTAATTATGAACACAAATCTGAACTAATCAACATCATGGGAATAGCTTCAGTAAAACAATTCACATAAGAAATCGAACGACAACGTATAGCCTAAGAAACAGACTCTTGTCATCAAGTAAACAATGTTCATACTAAATGTGAAATTAAAGACAGATCAAACACCAGTTTGGCTAGATTCGACATACTACCTGAGAATTCAAAACAAGCATTTCTTTAATAATCCTGCAAGAAATGATTGCATAAGTTCCCATATATAGTAAAAAATTCCGGACCTGCTCTTCTAGATTAATGTATAGATAAAGAAGCAAACTCCATAATAGGACAATAGGTGAACTTAACAAGAAGAAACAACCCTATTAAGCGCCTTAGCAGATGACACCTAGCTTAGATCATAAAGTCTTGGCATAGGCCCTGGGTTCCCAAAACTATGATCAAATCCCGTTTACACCAATGCCCTTTGGGGCTCTCTAGACACCAAAAAAACATACAACCCTACTAGTCCAAGCAAAGCCAAGTCAGGTTGTTTATTAATTAATATCTACTCATTGACATGAATTTGATAAAAATGTCACAAATTAATATCCAAAGTCAGACATAAAAGGAATGAAAAAGACTCAACTCCTAACCAATTAAGACAATGGACTCAATAACTCAATTTATAACCTTGTAATCCAGAATGCACTACACAAACTGAAAATAGGAATTAGAAATTTTACTCAAATAAGACCAATGCTCCTAACTCACATTATGTAAAATGAACAAGAGATAACTCAATGGATTCAATAACTCAATATATAACCTTGTAATCCATAATGCATTACACAAACTGAAAATAAAAACCAGAAATTCTACTCAAATAAGATCAATGCCCCTAACTCAAATTATGTAAAATGAACAAGAGATAACCTCAATGGATTCAATAACTCAATATATAACCTTGTAATCCATAATGCATTACACAAACTGAAAATAAAAATCAGAAATTCTACTCAAATAAGATCAATGCTCCTAACTCAAATTATGTAAAATGAACAAGAGATAACTCAATGGATTCAATAACTCAATATATAACCTTGTAATCCATAATGCATTACACAAACTGAAAATAAAAATCAGAAATTCTACTCAAATAAGACCAATGCTCCTAATTCAAATTATATGAAATTAACAAGAGATAAAACCAAATCATCAACAACAACAACAAAGAGCTCCAACAACCCACCTCAGAAACAGGACTATGAGAAGGATCAGACAAATGAGGAGGAAGAGAAGCTGAATTATTCCAAGACCTCCTGATTTTGTCCCTCCTCCCAACCCTCAAACTAGGACTAGGTGATGGAACCTCATTCATCTCCCACAATGTAGCAGCCAATTTCCGGGCCGACACCGGCTGCTGGCCGTTTCCCTGCCCCTGACCGGACCTGGACCGGCCTGAAAGGCTCGGTGGGTACCTTGGGGAAGCAGCTGCCACCCTTAAAACAACCGAAGGTGACCTAGACCCCACCATTCTCCAGGTGGGCACTGGTGTAGTGGAACCCCCTCCACCTCCACCTCCACTTCCTCCTTTTTTTCTCACTAAAATTGCCCTCTTAAATTTGTAATTCTGCATCACAGATGATGTTGAGGAAGATGGTGAACAGCCCCTTTTTCTTATTTTTTTAACATCTCCCATTAATCCATCCATTTTTTATTTTTTTTTGGAAATGTAAGCTCAAATTGCAATTCAAGATGCTCAATTTCAATCCATTTTGAACCCTAAAACAGTAAAATAAAACTTGACAACTTTACTAAAATGGGTTGAAGTTCTGGAAGATTTGAAAACTGGGTTTTCTTGGGAATGATGAAATAAGTTCAGAAAACAGGAAAATTTGGAAATGTGACTTCAGATTGCAACTCAAGATACCCAATTTCAAGCCATTTTACACTCTAAAACACTTAAAGTTGACAACTTTACTAATTCTGGAAGATTTGAGAAACTGGGTTTTCTTGGGAATGATGAAATAAGTTCAGAAAACAGGAAAATTTGGATCAAAATCTGATTTTTTTTTTTGTGTCAGAGAGAATAAGAGCAAGATTGAAATGATTTGAACAAAATGAAAAAATGGGGTAGTTGAGGAATTAAAATGATGCAAAAAAAATGGATTTTGTGTATGAGAAATTTTGACACAATGTGGAGAAAACGTGATCAGAGCTGGCGTTCTGGGGGCGTAAAGAGAAAGGAAAGAGGGAAAAAGAAAAGCATAAGCATATGAATTATGATGATGGTGGGAGGATGAGTATTAAGACATGTGAGATTGATGAGGTGGAAATTTGTGTATGGCCAATATGAAAAGTCAAAATTCCCTTTTTTGGACTTAAAGACTTGCTTCTCTTTCTTTAGTTTTTGAATTATTTTTGACAGATTCCTTCTGTAGAGCTGATGATTGATGAATAAGCATGCTTATGTTTATGCTTTGTACAATTGTACATTTGTACTAGTAGTAGTAGTTGTCTACTTGTCTGTTCTAGTCTAGTAATAACCCCATCCATTAAGACATTTGTTGGACTTGCCGTAGACTTATAGATACCATACCAAGTACCAAGGCCTCTTCTATGACTTTTCCCTTAGGTCCAATAAACTACCATGATGGCTTGTAATGGGTCCAAGCCAAACAATAATTGGTCCAAATCTCATAGGGTATTAGAGATGTTTTCTATTGGAAATCTTTCATTATTGATCTGGATCGCACTATTTTTTTTTCTTATTATCGCCCTATTTTTTACTTCATTCTATCTCATTCAGTCTTCAAACACCCATATTCGTTGTAATTTTCATCTGCTCTAAACATCATCACCTAAAAATATGTACAATGAGACACGTTACAAAAACAAAGAATTTGTGAATACGCATGCTAAATTAAAAAAGATTCTAAGAATAAAGTCATCGCTCATGCTTTTCATGTGCATTCTATGTTGGCAAACTTGTTAGATACATATCCATGAATAATATGTATTGAGTACACATACAAGACAAATCGATACAAGATGTCGTTTTGTTCAGATAGTTGAGGTATTATAGACAAATTTAAAATTCGTGTATATAATTTGATCATCAATTAACAAACTTGTAATTTTCTTTAACAAGTAGACGCAAGGAGAAATCGAAAGTCTCCATATCTCAAAGTTATAGCAATAGTTACAAACAATATATATAGAAAATAAAAGAAGTAAAAACCATTAGAAGAAAGAAGAGAACTAGATCTGTTTTTTTAAAAATGCCAATTAAAAACTTCTCAAAGAACCTGTCTCAAGAAGTCATAGTCTAGCACCTCTTACATGAGCTGAAGCGGAGACATGGATAGTATCGACAACGATCCTTCAATAGGAGGGTTGTTATTTATGTCTTCACAATGTCAACCGGGAAAGACACCATCCATAGTGAGTTAGAAATTGATCGCAACATATGACAGGGGAGCTTGGGAACACCATCAAGGATGAGATTGATCGAGTGATCCACCAAATATGTGGCAAGCCTTTGTTGAGGCGAAGGATTCAAGAATCATAACAAAGGCATGAATAAGACTTGATGTACTTGAACAAATCAAACAACAGGAGGTTGCATTAACATCAAATTACAACTTTGTAATTGCAAGATAACTTACCAATTAAAAACAAAGAGAAGCAAAAGCACCTAAAAGTAGGAAAAATTTGTGTGTCAATGTGTACATTACATGTTATTTAATATCATCACACACTTTTACCTTATTGGTCCGAAAATAATGAAAATTTTGACTTTAACATACGACGTTCAACAGAATATATGACTCATGCTCCTTTAGATTCTTTAAATTCTGTAGGCGGTGTAGCTATCGAGATCAATGCAGTCAATTATGTCAACTTTTCTACTATTTTTTTTTTAAAAATAAAAATATAAAAGTTGTTTATGTACATGATTCATTTTCAATTTTTTTTTTCACAAATACTTTATACACATATATATTGAAAATTTATCTTTTTCTAATTTTAATATAGACTAGTTGTTGCTCCGCGCGCCTTCGCGCACGGCGCCCCAAAATAGTAAAATTGTGATATCCGTAGTCGGTTAGGTGAATGTAGCCCAATGTCCGTTTACGCGCGAAATGAAACAAAGTGTAAATATATGCTTGTTGTGCTACATGTATCCTAGAAATTGCATAATTTGGATGCCTTAACAACTTTGTAAGAATCGTCAATTTTACGTAGGAATCAAAAAAACTTGTTGTAATATTCGGATTAAACTTTAGCAAATCGAGCAAGGATAAACAAAGTCATCTAAAATTGGTAGTGGCTACTGTATCCAAGGACATAGTTATAGCAAGATGCGTATTAGTAGTTGTTCGATAATGACAATACGCAAGTTAAAGGGTGTTGCACAGGAGCAATGTTTTTCATATATAATACAAAAAGGCTGGTGTTACTACAAGCCCACTGGGTTTTTGAAAAAGGGTGGTTTACATTCTGATGCATCGAGCCCAACAAATTGACTTTTGAACCCAGCTGAGAACTTGCAAGGAAAGGTGTAGGACCAATCTACATCATAAAATGGTTCGTGCTTATGTAATCAAGCATCAACAATGGTTTCAAGGTCTTCAAACTCGAATGTTCCCTGCAATGAAGTAATAAGGATGCGGATGGATCAAAGTTAAGGTTAGGGCTTGAGAATGGAGAACGTCATTTTGCTATACAAATATCTTTAGAAATCTAAAAAATCTAGGTACACCTGAACAACCTATATGACCTTACAAATTGCAAACTTGCTAAATAAACATGTTCCCGGAGTATACCACCGTTATGAATGCAACTCTCTCTTTTAATTTAGGTTGAGATTGCTTAAGTAGATGTTTGTAATTTTAATTACTAAAAAAGAGGTAGAGTAACATATAAAGAAAGTAAATATTACAAGTCAAAATACCATTATCAGCAAACACTTTAACAGCGTTTATAGAAAAAGTACAGAGTGAAGTTTGTAAAAAGGTTACACATAAGCATTATTGAACCAAAAATACTGCAAATTTGTACTTGTTTACCAAGAAACAAAGATTGGCATTAAGAAAGAAAATTGACACATGATTAGAGTGGTCTGTAGGAACACAAATCGTCTCTATGACTTTATTATATACATAAAAAGAAAACGCATATTGATAGAGGGTTGTAGAGGAAAGAAACGAAGATAAAAAGATTCATTTTACATGATGTTTGAATGTTTAAACTACCCTTGACTCATTATTAATACTCGAGGTATATGTTTTTTTTTTGACGGGATATTCGAGGTATATGTTGTAAGTGCTGACCCAATGACAGTCACCGAGTGCTCGGCAAAGAAGACACTTTTCTTGACTACCAGCCAGAGACTCCAAAAGAATCCAATTTAACCTGGCAATGCAACAAAAATATCAGTAGGTGGAATGAGCGGACGTAAACTCGTCCAAATCAGACAATAGTAGCAAAACAGATAAGGCAGTACTAATTCAAACGAAGTACAAGTAATAATGTAAATGTATTTTTAAAAGATGCATTTTTCTAATGCAATATGAAGAACAAGTGATTCAATTTTAGGAACACACCCTCAATAATAATCCTCGATCAGAGTTGTTCTCACTTCCGAACTGGGCATGAATAGATCTAATACTCTAATTCATTCACTCTAAGGACCGAAGCCCGTTGCAGCAGAGGTGTAAACAACTATGATCAAGCAGAAAAGATGTGAAAAAAAGAGTACTTCAGGATGCTTTTCTATATCATACCGAAATGTGATTGACCAAAGTTGTCCTCATCAAGATTCTGAAGGCTAATTAAAGTCCAGTGTCCAAAGTACATCACATATTTCAATTTCTAACAACTCAAAGGGTGAGTTAACAAATGCAAAACATTGGTTCCAGGAAGACTTAACATGGCTAGTATTATTCATTCAAAACAGCAGTTTATTGTTTTTGGTTACGAACAAGAATCAATAATCTCCCGAATCTGAGATGACAAATCTTAATGATAATTGACTGATTCTGCCTATCCAAAAGGATGTCCACCAATTTCTAGGCTAAATCTCCCTACAAACATTTGAAATTTATACCTCACTTACTTTTCCGTGTTTCCTCTATTCAGCCTTCATATTAATTTTTCATGCTTTCCTCAACCATGTCTTCCTGTCTGCTCAAATGCTTCTATGAAACTCACATTGGATCATGGCTCAAATTGACTTACAAACTCATGTGGACCGTGTTCAACCTCAGGAGAGTCTTTTGATACACATAGGAGAGTCTTTTGATACACATAGTGAACCTATTTCTCTTAAATCTTTTGATCCTCTCGTTGACACTATCCATGTTGCACAAGAAAATGACTTACATGATAGTGAGTAACCTATAACTATAAGTGAATCATGCGTCTTATAAACAATAATAATCACAATCTAATCTGAATGTTCCTGAATCATGCAAGTGAGTAACCGTTCTAGCAGTAGACTTGAGAAAAACTCAAAGCTTGATCATTTAATAGTCTCAGCTACAGTCTGTCCACTTACAGCACATAGCAACTTGAAACCATTAACATACTTCCTATACAAAGGTATCTCCCTTCTTGATCAAGCAGGTCCTCCTAACATTTTCAACGTAATGTATACATTTGATCCATAATAGTATAACACGAGCTTGTATTTTAAATAAGCATACTAATATATTATGGATTTTATGCATAAATCTAGTTCAAGCAGGGAAAAAAAACGCGCTCGCGTTCGCGGGAACGGTCGCGTTGTCGCGGGAATGGCTTGTAACGGCGAAATAGAACGTTTCGCGGCCGTCGAGTCGTGAATTTTTTTAAAAAATTCACATTAATATGTTTTAACCTTATTTGAATTTTTCTAGTTTATGAAGCATTATTACAACATAATATAATTTCAGTATTTAAGAAAACATATTTAGAAACTGATCACCATCTTGTAAGAGTTGGAGTGCACTTCTTCTACAAACCTAGGCCATTTTTCAATCTTATAAACATTCGGGTGCCTTTTCTATCTTAATTTATATGGACTTATTATGTTGAACTTAAATTATATGTGTTTATTTTTTCCTAAACTCAACTTATCTAATTTAAGTATTTACCTTATCGGAAGTTGTTATCTTGAATTTATTTTTTCTGAGGCAAATGAAATTGAGGTGGGGAGAAAAGAGCTTGGAAACAAAAGCTTATCAGATTAGTAAACTTGATCACTGTTTTTTCAGCATGGATGGAAACAAATTCCTCCATTCTATCATATAATATCGTGAGTAAAGCACGTGAGGCAGCATGAAGCCCTAAAAACCAGTTAGTTTCAATCCTGAATTCTTGGGGAGAAAAGAAAAGGTGGGACTCATGACTGCACCAGTTAAACAACCACGATATACTTATAAACTTAACTATATTCCTTCACGTATCAAATATGTTTAATACAAACATGCACCTTTTCAGTTTTCACTAATCTTGCAAACAGAAGAGCCCCAACACACACAAGATTAATTCCATGCTTTGAGAAAAGGCCCGAAATCACCAAAGCAGAAAAAAACCAACAATAACTTCATAAATAACACAACTCTAAAGCTTGTTTTTATCAAAATTCAACAAAAATGGCAGCAAAACTGTAAGCTATTGTTTCATGGTCCAAGTCCAAAATATCAATGAGATAAACAAAAGAAGCTCACCACAATTATATACATATACACTATTGAAATTGTTGAATATGCAACTGAAACAAGTTTAATACTATAAACTTATACTGTTATACTTATACTGTTAGCTAAACCCATCTCCACATTTTAGCTAATGTGACAGCCAAACATATATTTTCAGCTAATAGATGTCAGTTTCTTTTTAATATTGAGCCAATAAAAAATGGCAATAGATCAAATGTACCTCTCAGCAGCCCTAACAACCAATCTTCCTGCAACACTTCGAACTTTGTTTGATTGAGGGGACTCATTTCCATCACCGGACTTTGGCAATCCAAAAAAAAAAGCTCCTATTAGTAAAAATTCAAGTGCACAGTTAACACAAAAAGTAATTGTTCAATATCATTCCCATTATTGGCCATCATATTACAACAAAGAAGAAGTCAGCACCAAAAGTAATTGTTCCCTAAGCAACATTAAAAATAGATTGAAAAGTAATAAACACCTAGAATTACATGAAGGAAACAAGGATAGCGAGAAGGTTAAGAAGAAGTATACCCTATAATTCTGAGGTTTCATTAAAAACTGCAAAGAATATGCCAATATGATGGTTAGTCCCATCCCAGACACGAAGGGGGTCTAATGCTACAAAGCATAAAGAGCAATAGAATCGTGAGTAAGAATCAGAGCTAAGTGATGGCAGGGAAAAGTATTGAGAATATGATAGTATCAAGACACCTACATTTTCCATTGCAAGTAATCCCTTGTCCACAGCATAAGAACTCCGAGAGTTGTGAAAAATATCATAAATCCTGTCAAACCGAGCCCGGTCTTTGTTTCATTTAAGATAACAACAAGAATATCACAGTTATAAACTATATGCATATCATTATAGAGATAGCTAGCACAATAGCATTTTCTTTGCCAGATCTCCTAACGATAATGAGTGGCTTCCTTTTTGAGATATAGGCAAAATAAGTACAATACCACTTACAGTCAATAATAACTTTACATACAACCTTCTTAAGTGGCAAACCACAAAGTAAGATGCATGCATGAGATGAATTTCAGTGGCTTTCTCTTCTTCTATTTCACAAAAAAATATTTACACTTAATATTATGATTTGTCACAATAGTAGCAATTGTATATAAAAAAAAAGACATAAACTAATTAGTAACAATTGTATATAAAAAAAAATAAGAAATAAAATTTATAGACAACCACATATATATTTCTTTAACTTCTTGCGTCCCATTAAATAACTCTATTAGCTAGAGGGATGAAAAGAAGAGGTATATAATACATAAGTTTCTCAAACGAAAGAAATGAAACCTGAACTTCATTTTTAAGGAAAGGAATTGCATTCCAAAATGTTGAAACCAAGTTATACCCCTCTCCCTAACAAACATAATAGCAATAACCAACATAATAAGCTCATCTCACCACCATCTAGAGTCCTATGTTATCAATTCCACATATTGCATTTTCAATTAGTTATGAGAGAAACTGGACCTAGATAAGGTAAACTACTCACGAACCCCGTGTCCCTAAGAAATGCACATGCACAAGTTATGACCATTTACAATTTTAGGACATTCCAAAAGAAATTTCCAAAAGAAGTCGCTTAAATCATTGAGTATACTCTCTCTTTATGTAACTATGATAGCTCTCGAAATTTTAACCTTGTACTACATGTTAAGGGAGCTAAAAGTATTTCATTTCTTCAAAAACACTATCTTATAGGCCACTCGATTATTTCTTTAATATGGGTAACATTCTAGAAATCAGACATTTTCTCCATCAACCTGTGTTTGAAAGAGGATAAAAGCAATAATAATTTTTCTTAATGATCAGTTAACTAATTACTCTAATAACTACACAAATGGAAAAGAAAAACACAACAGTTATAACAAGTTTAATATAGAAAGAATCATGCTAGTAATAGAATCACATTTAACTTTTTCGAAGTCGTATGAAGTAGCATACATATGTTTGGCAAAAAGTGAATTCACATCATATGAATCACATATACTCTGAATAAAGATGTTAATTAGTCCATAACCACAATTTTTAGTATCTAAATATCAAGAAAAAGTAAAATGTTTGCTACCTTTTTCTGTCGTTCATCTCGAAAGAAACCATTTTTGCCAACTGAACTAAATGCAGCTCTCAATTGATTGCGAATCAGAAAATCCACACAGTGTATGCTGCATAAATTGAATCGAAACTACAATAAGAACCAAATAAAATCAAGATCAACTAATTAACAATCCAAGCACAACATACACATCGACACATTATTATAATTAAAAGGAGCATTTTAGCAAGATCAGGTGTGCAAACTTGATATGTTAGTGTGGCAAAGTTAAGAGTTGTAGTTGCAAACTTGATATGTTAGTGTGGCAAACTCAGATTCTCCACTTAAACAACTATAGTAGGTTGCAAGTGTACGCAAGAGTTGTAGTTGCAGAATATTGAGTAACAGAGACACGTTTTTTAGTGTTGTTGCTAGAAGAGCTCCCTCTTATTTCAATTGAACCTGAACTGAAGTTTAGTGAAAAGGGTACATTTTCTCAGATTTAATTAGTTGAGTTCTGGGTGTGGTTTGTCTAATAGCTAAAGCGAATGAGATGGTTCTGGACCATTTGTCGACATCTTTTCCCACCTCATCAGGAAGAGAGGGGTATTTTGTGATGGAGTTGGTTGGTTTTGCTACACATTCCAACAGTTGCCTTCCAATCTCACGGACAATATCAATGCGAAATGAACTGTAGTTGATTTTGCGAAGGAAATCATATAAGCTTGGTCCAAGGTTCTCAAAAACCAGTGAAGACCACTTGACAATTCAGCCATAAATCTTAGCTCCAAAACTTATGTGTAATTGGGAAAATCCATTCTAAAACAAAAATATTATCTATATACTTACAATACAATTATAGTTATGATTATCAAACCAATTTCTTATTTGCACACAACTGCAAAGGGACAAACGAAATTCAACCATTGCATTGCCACACAACAGCAAGCACACAGATGCAAGTGCAATAAGGATAAATTACTCACCGACTACCTCCTATATCATGTTTACCCAGTTGTTGCAACACATAAATTTCAATCATTGCTGCCTCCCAATACTTTCTGATTGCACGTATAATTTTTAGGGCGACCATTCTTTCCGCTCACGATCCCAGCACTCCAATACCCGACTAAAGGTACCTAAAGCAAACATATGATGCAAAACAAGTGTAGCTTAGTAACTATAGCTTTATATGAGAACACTAACTGCAAACCAAATTGCAAGCAAAATTGAAATTTAAGCAAAAATTATCAAAATTTAGCAATCATAATTTCACATCAAAGATTCAACAATTAGAGAGTCAAAGAAGCAAGCAGGAGAGACTGTAACAACCTTGTTGATTTCAATTGCAGAAAACTTCCCTAATTTCAAAATAGTAAAGTTAAATCAACGGAGGAAAAAAAGGAGGAATACCAGAAGAATTGGAGATGGGAAGCCAAGAAGAAGTAAGGTTGAGGTGTCTAGCTTGGCGATTGAGGTTGCTGCTGAAGCTTGCAATGGTGACTCGAGGCTCGCTGCCATTGAGAATATGTCACTAAGGAGAGAGAAACTACAACAAATGACCCTCCCATCCATCTAATGATCAAAACATACCCTTCTGCAAACAAATGAAGCATAGAATCAACCAACAAGCAAGGGTAACAACAAAAACGGCAGTAGATACGCAGGGCAACAACAACAGCGGTGTACGAGCAATACCATCCCTAAATGGATTTACGATTTCGTTTTTATGTGCAGATAATGATGAAACTCCAAAATTCGAACTATAAGTAACCAAATATTGGGAAAATCACAAAACCTTAAAAAATCCATGAGAAATTAGATCTTAATTCTAGCAAGTTCGAAAAAGTATCACAAGATCTAAAACAAATAGCAAATAAACACATGATCTAACTAAAAGAATTGGAATTTCAAGGAAACTAAAGATTAGAGATAAAATTGACTAACCCTTGAAATATAAAGCCAATAATCGAAAGCCGCTGCTGAAAAAGGAGGGAGCCGGGCCGGCAGATCATCGGAAGTTTTTGTGGGGTTGAATTTTTTCTGGGTTCGAAATTCGAAAAGTATCTCACTCAAATCACTACAAATTCAACACACACAAAAAAAAAAATCAGAAGATTCATTAGTAAAATCGAACAACAACAACAACATTAAACAAAAAAAAGAGAAAGAGGAGAGTGAAAAAAGAACGATGAGCAAAGAAGAAGCCGCGACGAAGGAAGACATGAGCAGGACGATCAGTTGAATCGCTCTAGAGATCCGGACTCTAAAAAGCGCTCTTTCGCACAAACTGAACCCTTTTTTTCTTTCTTTTCGCCGGCAACAATGGCGTCTGATCATTATAGAGAAGCAAAATTGAAAAAGAGAGAGAAAGGAAGGAGAGAGAGCGAACAAGATGGGAAATGACCTCATAGTAGTAGTGGCAAAGAGAAGAGAGAGAAGACAGAGAGACAGAATTCATAATCCTAAATCATTATACATGAAAAATTCATAATCCTGAAGCTAAATCTACCAAACTGATACAAAACAGATGACGTTGAAACCCTAATTCGACCTTAATTCGATAAAAAAAATTCGCTGCATCATAAATTCCAAAATTCAGAACCCTAACCTAGTTGTTGCTGTCGTTGCAGCTGTTGTTGATGCCGCTATTGCTAGCTGAAATGAGCATAGCTCCGGTACCTCAGAAATATATCGTACATGGAAATTAAATGAATTCAAGTGGAGAAACATACATCCATTACAGTTATAGTTGCATCTGACAGCAGAAGAGGTCCTACTGAAGCTGAATCAACTGTTAGAGTCAATCTGGATGCCAAATCATCCTTTCAAAGTTTTTCAACCTATAAAAGGTTAGGAATGTCATGCTAAGAAAGCAAGAAAATTAATGATTGTTTCCTGAATAACATAAAATGCTTTGGTCTTGGATTAACAAAACAACAATATGAAAAGATGAAAATTGCTATACATAAATGGAATCGAGACAGGATCAAAATAGTATCGAGAAATTCATCATGGACTTCACCTGGGATACAACAAAGTCAACAGAATCTGCGATAAATGGCTCATGGGGGCCATCACGAATACCCGTCAAGACATATCGTTTCAAAAGGAATGAAGGAGTCCAGCTTACACTGCATAATTGCATAATAATCAGAGCATTTCCTATGTAACATGCAAAATAAAGGGGAAAATCGTGTGAACAAGATATTGGTACAATACAATCATACGTTATAATGGTTCCACTAATTTGGATAACATGTAGTAAATAAGACACAAGAAGAAAATAGGAGTGAACTACACAGATCCATGTTAAAGCAAAGCAGCCATAGAACACAATCTTGAGTATATTACTTATCTTCCCATCTTGGCTGACTACAATGACATGAGTCATTCACTAAAAAAGAGATAATATCATAATATACTAAACAAAAAAGGATTACAAGTGCAACCACCACAGAAACAGATGCAGTAATGGAAGATCAACAACACATAGCGAGCTCTATTACTCTTCATAAACAATCGAAATATAACAAATATACATATAAAATCTGAAGTAAGCAATCAGTTCTCAAAATCGATACAAACAACACTTTCTTTTCAACATTACGACAATTAGATGTCACATACTCAATTCTAATGTTTAACTTACCTCACAGACTCATTGCTGCTGTCAGAAATCAACGACACCATCACCAACTGTAATTTCAAGGTTAAAAGTTATACACAAATAATACACCATCACCAACTGTAACACGCACTCATTTTTCCAGGAAAAAAAACTCCAACGATCATCTATTCAAACAACCCTCTCTCTCTTCTCCTCTTGATCAGTCAATCACCCAAAAAAACTCTCAAATTCAATGCAAAAAAAAATCAAAATTGGTCCTCAATTAGAGCTACATATGAACGAAAAGAAGAAATTGAAACCCGATTGTAAGAGAAAACATGGCGAAAATTGAATAGAACCCTAGAAATGGAGCCGTAATTTAGGGGGAGAAAAAAAGGAAACAATAACGAAAAAATGGATGATGAAATGACGAAAAACATAACCTAAAGCAAGTAGGTCTGGTTTTGGAGAGAGAAAAAATGGGTAAGAAAATGAAAAAATAGAAGAAGAATGAGAGAGAGAATGGTAAAAGGAGAACAAAAAAAGGAGGGGAAAGGAGTTACCTGTGAACCGGGAAACAACGTCGTTGAAGCTTCTCCTTCTCGACCATCACCGGCGGGTAGGCTTTTGGTGTTGAATGATTCGGCTTCAGCTGAAACATAACCTAATTTTCGCCATTGATGAATGTCTAAAAATTCCCACAATATCAAACCCTAAAAAGTTTGACTAAAGAGTGAGAGAAACAAAGAGAAAGAGGAGAGAGAATTGGCTGGAAAGAAACACAGAGTCAGAGAGAAAGGAGATGACTGAATTGTAAGGAGGAGAATAATTGGATGGCTGAGATTGGATGAAGATTGGATGAAGATTGGATGGCTGAGATGTTTGGTTGCTTATGAATAGTGAATTTCATGGTTTTGTCACCCATAACACTATTGAAATGAATAGTGCCCAACTTCCAACTTTTTAAGGGTCTAAGATAATTGAATTATTAATGGTCAAAATTGTATTGGTAGGTCAGTTTAAACTATTACATTTAATTTTTTGTCGAAAATGCCCCCTAAATAACTTTGCTCCACTTTTTCTCCACTTTTTCTCCTTAAACCCTACCCTCCCACTGAAAAACCCAATCTTCTCCTTCCACTTCCAGTGATTTTCCAGCATCAACAATGGCTTCCCTCATCGCAGTTCGCACTCCTCGTCCATATTCTCTCTCCTCCCTCCTCAAGATTCCTTCATCATCTTTCCTATTCTTAAACACTAACTCTAAAACCCTCAAATACCCTCTTCTATTTCGTTCTTTCTCCACCTTCACCAACTATTCTCATCCTCTTCAACCTACTGATAATCCTCAAAATTACCCTCCTAATCAAAACCCTAATTCTTGGCATCATCAATCTCAAGGTGGTTTTTCTCCTCCACCCATAAACCCTAATTTCACCCCCAATTATCGCTCCCAACAACAACAACACCAACAACAGCAAAATCATTGGAATCAACAAAATCAAGGGTACCCAATTCGAGGAAACCCTAATCATGGGTATCCACAACCACCACAACCACAAACGCAACAACCACCACAATCACCTCATAGAAACTCTCCTCAATGGGTTCAGAATCAGGCCCATCAAGGCCCAGGGCAGGTCCAGAATGTCCAGAATCAAGCCCAGCAAGGCCCAGTTGAGCAGCAGCATTTGAATGTGGACTTGAGGAGTATGGCTTTGGAGGGGAAGGTGAAGGAGATTATTGAGTTGATGGAGAAAGGAGCTAAAGCTGATGGGGAATGTTTTTATGTGTTGTTTGAAAAATGTGGGAACCCTAAGTTACTTGAGAGTGCAAAAAAGGTACATGATTTCTTTCTTAGGTCTACATTTAGGGGTGAACTTAGATTGATTAATAAAGTGCTTGAAATGTATGCAAAATGTGGGAGTATGGTGGATGCTAGGCGGGTTTTCGATCATATGTTGGATCGAAATATGGATTCTTGGCATTTGATGATTAGGGGATATGCTAGTAACTCGCTTGGGGATGAAGGGTTACAGTTGTTTGAGAAGATGAGGGAGCTTGGGCTGCGGCCTACTAGCGAGACGTTTCAGGCTGTTTTGTTGGCGTGTGCGGGTGCTGAAGCTGTAGAAGAAGGATTTATCTATTTGGAGAAGATGAAAACTGAGTATGGAATTGAGCCACAGTTGGAGCATTATTTGGGGGTGTTGGATGTTCTTGGAGCTTCTGGACATCTTGAAGAAGCTAGGAATTATATCGAAAAGTTGCAAATACAGCCGAATGTGGCATTTTGGGAATCACTGAGGGATTATGCTAAGCTTCATGGGGATATTGATCTTGAGGACCATATAGATGAGTTGATAATTGATCTTGATCCTTCCAAGGCTGTTGCTAATAAACTCCCAACTCCACCCCCGAGAAAGCGTATGGCAGTGAATCTTATGGAGGGAAGGAACAGACTTCCTGAGTTTAAAAATCCTACTTTGTACAATGATGATGAGAAATACAAGGCTGCTCTGAAGGAACAAGGTTATGTGCCGGATACTAGATATGTTCTTCATGACATTGATCAGGAAGCTAAAGAACAGGCCCTGCTATATCATAGTGAGAGGTTAGCTATTGCTTATGGCTTGATCAGTACCCCACCCAGGACACCTCTCAGGATCATTAAGAACCTAAGGATTTGCGGTGATTGTCACAACGCCATAAAAATCATGTCCAAGATTGTTGGGAGGGAGTTGATTGTCAGGGACAACAAGCGGTTCCATCATTTCAAGGATGGCAAATGCTCTTGTGGGGATTACTGGTGAAGGCTTAGTTGCTTTGAACTTCCATATCATCAGGGTTTTTTTAGTCTGTGCAGTAAGCTTGCGTTGTGAAAATCTTATGTCCAATTAGCAGGTCTAACTCGAACTGTGGGTTGACGGATGCATATTGACAATCTTATTGAGGGTTAGTCTTGTTTTTGCACAATGTCAATGTAATTAAGAGATGTGAGTTATAAATGGCAATTGGATGCCCTTGGTGTCCACTTTCCAATATGGTTTCACTCTTTATAGTTTCGGTGGCGCCCTCCTCCTTACACCTTATCTGGCTTAAAGGAATTATTTTCAATTTTCAAATAGCAGTTTTTTGAAGCTACATTATCTGTTTGTTTTATCTTGTTACCTTGATCATGCTCACAGATTTTTATACATCGATTACACTTTGATCATTTGATGAAGGGTTGGTTCATCATGAGCTTGTTGGCTATCATTTGGTGTATGAGGCTGCACCCTGTTATCAAGAATGCATATGATAAAGTTCTTGACACATTTCACCATTTTCTTATTGTCCTTTGATGCTTTGTTTAGGCACTTCTAATTCATGAGGATCTTACCTTCCTAGTAGTAGAGGCTGGGATTTCCATCTGCAATGCATTTGCTCAAATATGGTGAGTTATGTTTGGGGACCTCTGACCAGAACCTAGAAAGAAATCTAAGTTATTGTCCTGCTAGTTCCTTTGCTTTTTATGCCTTTTGCTATTATCACATGGCGGTCTGAACACGAGGTTGTTTAAACCAAATATATGGCTGGGATTTCCATCTGCAATGCATTTGCTCAAATATGGTCTTTCATGAACGCAAAAAACATATTGAAGGTGATTGTCATTTTGCTCGTGATGCGGTCTGTAATACCTCCAAATTTCTCTCTTTTGGAAAATACATTATAATATAAAACACTTGAGAAACTTGAAAGTATGCCACGTGATAACGTTAAAAGCTTTAATACTAACTACTAACTAAACTTTAACTAATGTAGTGGAATAATTGAACTAACTTCTCTTTATCGAAATAACTTTATTGTACAACTATATAACAATGGAAATAAAGAAAATAAAATAACAACTCATTGACTAATAATGATTCCTCACTAGTTCCCCTGCATGAAGTATGCATCATATCAACTTGAAAAATCTGCTTGCCAAAATAGGTCATCAGAGGGACTCGAATTTGACCGGCGAAAACTCGTGTTTCGTGTGGTGCTTGTGGTGGCTGGAAGTAAACCGACGTGGGGTGAGTTGGGGGGCTGGGCTGGCAGGGGGAGGGGTAGGGGCTGCGGCGGTGGAGGGGAGAGGGAGGGGGTGGAGGGGACAAATCCCCTCTTCGAATTTCAACAACTCACCTGAGAGATCTCGCAACTCAGGCGAGAAATTCTGCAGCACGGGTGTACAAAAGAAGATAGAGGTGCGGCGGGACGAGAGAGAGGCGCGAAGCATGGGAGGGGGTAATTCGAAGAAGGAAGGTGGGGGTTACTTTAGCTCGCTGGAGCTCTTCTCTCCCATTCGTGGTGCTACCGCTGCCATTGTGCTGGCAAGGGGAGGGGGTGGGGGCTGCGGCGGAGGAAAGGGGGAAGGGGGCTGGGCTAACAAGGTGGAGGGGTGGGGGTTGCGGCGGTGGAGGGGTGGGTAAGGATTAGAGTTAGTGTTAGGGTTTAGATTTTAGGGGTTAGGGGTTAGATTAGGATCAGAGTTTAGATTTTAGAATTAAGAATTAATAATGGCAAAATGGTAAATAAAATTAACGGCAAGTTAACGTCCGTTTGAAAAAATTGGTGAATATTTTTGAAAATTAGGGGTATATGGTGAATTTCATTATTTGTAGGGTATTTGGTGCAAAACCCGTACTATAAAATTAGTTTACTACAAAATTCTTTTCCTCTAACTCTGTAGATCCAGATGGATTCTTTCTCCTTCCATTGGATCTTCTTCTCTTTTCTTTGCTTCCCATTTCTTACAACTATTGATGCTGACACTGATCGTAATTCCATCGTCACTCCTATCAATCGCGATCTCTATCATTCCAGGTATTTTTTGTTTGCTTTAATTTTTCTGTGGTTCTTTCTAATTAGCAAGAATTGGAGTTGAATTCTGTGACAGTTCACATTTTAATAGCATTTTTTGATGGGTTTTCTTTCATTATTTTTGGGTCAGATTTATTTTGGATTCTTACTTGCCAAGGAATCAGGATGATTTTAGTGGGAAAGTGAATTTGTAGCTTTATTTTTTCTGGTTTTCCTTCTAATTGTGATTGTTTTGCAAGAAATGAAGTGGAATTGTGTGAAATTTAACATTGTAGCCTTCATTTTTGTGGGTTTAAATTTTTGATTGCCAAGGAAATGGGGGAATTTTTTTGGGAATGTGAATTTTTTAGCCTTATTTTTCTGGGTTTGCTTCCAATCTTTGTTTTTTTTTTATTAGTTGTGTTTGCTTGGTAAGAAATGGAGAGGATTTTTGGTGGGAAATTCAACGATTTGGCCTTCATTTTGTTGGTTTTCTTTCAATTGCTGTGGCTCAGATTTATATACTATACTAATTTTACAGTGCCAACTTGATGGGAGAGATTGAGGCATTGGCGAATCGTCACCCAAACAAGCTTAGTGTGAGTGTTTGTTGCTATAATGTAATATTTTTGGCTTTAAGCTTACTATTTGAAAGTAGGCATTAGCGTTTGTTTGTTGTTTTATGAGGCAGATAGAAACAATTGCATCTGAAAACAAGGGGTATCAAGCACAGATAGCTGTTGTTACTTATTGCAGGGATAGAAAGGAAGATGACAAGTCAAAGTTCAGGATCCTTCTTGTAAGTTTCCCAACTTTTACTTATTTGTTTTTTTTTACTGCTTTTTTTTACTATAATGGCAGGTTTCAAGTCATTAATGTTTAACCATTGCGAATGTTGAGATTAAGAATATGCATAAATGTATGTTTTGTATATGATGCATACTGGAGCCGTACCTGCAAGTGGGTGTGTCGATGAACTTGTTTGTGACGGGTAAACTAGGATCTTGGTAATAACATCAATCACTCTTGGCAACCTCTTTCTCCGACCTCCAAACTCTAACTTCCTCAAAAGTAGAATGGAACTTGGCTAATGATATCCCTATCAGTGTTCTTTTGGCATGGGAAAAGAGTAAGAAGGACAATTAAGTAAAAGCTTTAGAATGGGAGAAACAATCATTAGGTGTTGAGAACTTGAGATTCTTTTTATGAATTTATATATATTATTATCAATATTTTTTTCCGATATGTGTAATTTTTTTTACAGTAGGTTCATAGGTTTGACATATGATTTACACTGATAATAATGTTTAGTTAAAAAATGCTTTAATAATTCTCAAACAATGCTTGTGTGGTATGTATACATATCACTTACCAATACTATTGAATTTGAAGTTCATTTTTTATGAGCATGAAGTTCATAGGTTTCACATTTGTTGTTGTAGATGTTTTAGTTAGCAATATAATATCTTATCTGAAGTTCATTTTATGAACCTTAATCAACAGATCCGTTGATAAACCACGTATCGGTAGCACGAATAAGGGTTCTCCTGGTTGCACCATATAATATGCCGAACTTTGTTTTGATTGAAGTATCATTTTGACCATATTAATATGTATGCTGGTTCTTCCTGAGGATGTTGTAGCATAAATCAGTTCTTGAAAACAGAACTGTAGAGTGAAGTCTGCAGGGTTGACGCTGCATTCTTAGGTGTGGGGTCACTTAACCACACTTAAATTTTCGAGTTTCAATGTTTTTTTAAAAAAATGAAAATCTGCAGTATTGCTTTCAATAGTTGACCATTTGACCCCACTTAAATATTTTTTGAAATATATTTTTCGCTTTAATAGTATATTGTTCCGGATAGGCTACTGGAAGTCTGTACTGTATAATAGTCGTTATCAAGTTTTCCAATTTGTCTCAGATTGGTGATTGGTGCTGTTTTTCACAGATGATTCCTTGTCTTCCAGACTTTTGGACAGCATGGGAGGGAGCTCATTACATCTGAGCTTGCCTTGCGAATCCTTTCAATTTTGAGTGAAGAAGAGTTTTTACCAAAAATGGATCGGAAGTCCTTGAACAACACACTTGACAAGCTTATTATCAAGGTTAACTTTTCTCTTTGTGAACTCCCCTTGTAGCTTGGACTGCTAATTAACGGTTATGTAAAGGTATTTTTTGTAAGTCTGTGTTACTTAGACTTAGGTACGGCATTATGAATGGGTGTCTGATACTGGTACATTCTATCTATGAGTCCAAATTCCAAGGCTTGTAATTTAGGATACAAGGATTCTAGGGATGTAACATCCAAAATTCTTGAATACAACCTCCATAAGTATATAAACCAAACGTGAATTTTGTTTGGCGAATAGGGGCCAAAAAAATTCCAAAAAAGTAACTTGGTTTTTGCATGCTTACTAGATCCACATATATGCTTTCCAGTTAAACAAGGACCTCTATGTTGGCTGTTCTAAAAAACAAGACCTCGATGTTGGCTATTCTGAAAAAAGGACCTCTATGTTAGCTGTTCTAAAATACAAAGACCTCTATGTTAGCTGTTCTAAAATACAAAGACCTCTATGTTGGCTGTTCTAAAAAATAAGGAGTTCTATGTTGGCTGTTCTAGAAAATGAGGACCTATATGTTGGCTGTTCTAGAAAAAGAGGACCTATATGTTGCTATATATTATCAATAGTTCTCTTTCATATAGATAGATTGTGCGCCCTTCTTTGCCTCTTACTTCCTCTCGTGACTTTAATTGGGTATTACTTCATTATGGCATATAGTGTCTAATTGTAAGGAAAAGTTTTGGGTATTGATTTCGTATTCATATCATTGTTGTGCTGTGCTAACATGGGTGCACCAACAATGATGCAAGGTTGGACTAACTACCAACAAGAGTTGGCTCAAGTGGTAAGCAGCTTGATGTCGCTTAAGGGAGGTCTCGAGTTCGAGCCTCACCGTATGCAGAAACTCTTGTTGGGAGACTCACCCACCAAAGCCAGGTGTGCGACCCGGGTCGGACTCGGATGTAGTCGGGGCAAAGCTCCGGTGAACCGGGTGGGCAACCAAAAAAAAAAAAGGTTGGACTAACTAACATAGTCCAAATCTTTGGCATTTGATTTGGAGTTCCACCTATGTGAAAAAGTCAAATCGAGAGGTTGCTTTACTTATTTGAATATCTCTTAGCAGTGCCTACTTGTTAGAATTAAAACAAAACAGTATTGTTTCTTATGTTGGAAGTATATGCATTTAATCCGTTTAGATTCTCTATATGGATTTTAGAAGCCATTGAAGTTGATTGTTTATGTTCAGCTTTTAGCAGGAACTTGACACAAGTTCTAAATTTGTAGTTCTCTTTCTATAGCCAACACCATGGTTTCCTTCTGGCTGGAATGTCATCTAGCCTTGTATCTATCGATATAGAGTAACATCCTTTTGGTGCCTGATGTCTTTAATGTGCGAACATGAATCACTTCTTAGTAGAGACTGCTAGGCATTCAAACAACACTGCAATCAAAGTAACCATAACAGGGGAATTAAGTAACCAGATAGAAATTGTATTGATTACCAAAGAAGTGAACCAAATACAATCACACTCTTTCGAGAGGAATGTGAGCTCTCCAAGTTTACTTTCCTTCTACATTTCTGAATACCTTTCTTCTTACCCCTATCTCATTATTTATAGACTCTAAGGCAGATTCTAGAATGTCAGCAGCATTCCCCCTGGACTGATATTTTCTAACAAACTCCCTTAATTTAAGCACTCACTACAATAACAGTAACTAACTTGCCAGCTCACCCTAAATGCCAGTATTTCTTCCCTTAGATCTCCTGGTGTATGTAAACATAATAGGTGGCCTAGCACATGATGTAGCAAAGACAGTCAATATTCGGGGTGGTGAGGCCTCTTAAGCCTGTCATGTAGACTTGATAGTTTTGAATGGGGATGCAAGTGTTTCTTGTTTCTGTATCTTTTGGCAGCAAAAGTTAGTGGAAGTAGGCATTCAGATTTAAGTACAACTTATGCAACAACTCATTGTTTAACATTATGTGGCATATAATATGGATGCTTAGATGAGGCAATCATTCTCTACAAAGTGAACCAAGAGATAATTCATGCACTCCATCAATCTGGAGCTGAAAAGAATGTTCTGACTGTAGCCATTAGGCTTGTCTTTCACTATTATGGGTTCAATTTACTTCCAACTAGAAGAACTTCGACTGAGAGATACTATTCTGTTAAGAAAAAGATACTTTGGAGATATACAAAATTTAACCTCAATGGTTGAGCTTCAGCTTCTATAGCCACTGGGCTGACCTGGCTCTTCTGACCAGAATATTTAGTTCATGTACACTGTATATACCAGTCAAGCTTCCAGATTGTAAGGGTCTACAGAAATGCAATTATTTAAACTTTTTTGATGTTTCGTTTCAGTATTTAGGTAATTATGTACAAAAGCCTATAAAGAATCCTTACACCTCTGGTTATATCTCTATTTAGGTTGTGCCAATGGAAAATATTAATGGTCGTAAACGTGTGGAAGCTGGAGAGCTTTGTGAAAGGAGAAACGGTATGTACATGGTTCTTTGGGCATCTTCATCGTTTATTTATCTGATAAATATTATCATGTACTATTTCTTAGTTATTTTTTGTCTGGATGATAGGAAGAGGAGTTGATCTCAACCGGAATTGGAGTGTAGATTGGGGCAAAAAAGAAAAGGTAGGTATCTCTCTAGTTTTGTTTACAAAATTCTTGCCAATAGAAATAGGGACAACAAGCTTCAATTTTGTCTATGTGTTTGTTGGGGCCTATCAGTGTCATAGAGAGATGTGATATTAACTTCAGTCCTTTATTGCACTTGACCCGATTAATCTTTTAGACCAAGGAAGAAATCGCGGTTGCGGTTGCGCTCGCGATATCACGGAAGCGCCTTGTAACGCTCGAATAGAAACAAATTGTGGTTGACGCGGCGCGAATTTTTTCAAAAAATTCATGCTGATTTTTGTCCTCGATTTTGCATTTTTGGAGTTTTATAAGTATTCTTATAACTTAATTTGACCATAGCTATCATATGATTGGGTTACACATATGGTGAGCAAAAAATTACTTAAAACATGAGATTCATATCCTATCATATATATAAATATACTAACTCATATATATTATCCAACTAAAAAGCCTACAGGAAGTTTTTCTCCTTTTGTTGGTCTGTGCATATTGTTTTTGGGCTCCTATGTGTATTTTCCTCTTCTATTTTTGGACCAATCAAATAAAGTAACAGACGTTACAAGAAAAAAACTAACTAACACGGCGAGTCACCGTTATGTAACGGATAACGCGGCGAGATGGATATGAGTTTTATCGCGGCGTTGCGTAACGACAATTCGCGTAACGGCAAGTTCAAAATCCGTTACATAATGGCCGTTACATAACGTAATGGCCGAGTTTTGTTTCCATGGTTTAGACTTTAGATATGCTTTTTGTTGTACAATTTGGCATGCCACTTTTCTTGCCTGCTAGCAATCATCACTTTCATTCCACTTCTTAGCTTGTCTTGTTTTTACTAAGTGAGTGCATAATTTAGGTTAGTATGAAGGCTTGTAAGTTTTACGTGAGGAGATTGCAACTTTTTTGGCCCCACAAATTCACACTTATCTGAGGGGACATATGGCTGTGTATGATGGAGATGGACTGATCGAACACATTAGGGAACAAAGGGTTTGTTTGAATTGTTATCCCAAAAGATTTACCATTTAGACTTTGTATATGGGATGATAAATTGGACTTTTCGACTTTGGTAACTTTCCTCATTCTGGGTGCGTCAGGTGTGCAGTTCCACTGAGGGCTCCCAGATTGCATTAAACGTGTGCAAGGTTGATTTTGATTTCGTATCGAAGGCCGCCTTGTAAAATTTGCTTTGAAGGACAATCTTTTTCTTTTTGAAATGGAACAGTTACACCTGTGTCTATATTTTGAGTTGAATGCACCCGAATACTGAACATTACACAGATTGTGAATTTTGAAGTTAACAAAATGCTTACTTGATAAAGGATGATTGTTTATCCTTTTTTTTTTTGTGTGAAAATCATGCAAAGGATAGTTTTCTTATGTTATCACATATGTTAGCTGTTGGTAGCACCGTCATAGCTATGCATATATGTAGAAGAATAAACTAAAATATTATCGCATAAAGTAGGATGCTCGAGAAGGCTCGGGGAAGGTTCCGACCCTGTTCAGTGGAAGTAAAATGGATTTTAGAGTGGAAATAACAACCTTGCTTTAAAATTTCTTTCGGAATGCCTTGATTTGGATCTTTGCTATGCTATGTGGTTGAACTACTTCTGCTTAGCGACGTGATATTATTTCTGACAATTTACGTTGTGCTATTGCTCTTTCATTGCAGGATTATGATCCTTATGAAGAAAATCCTGGAAGTGCTCCTTTCAGTGAGCCTGAGAGCCAAATTATGCGGAAAGTTGCCTTGTCATTTGAGCCACATCTGTGGGTTAATGTGCACTCTGGAATGCAGGTTATGAAATGTTTATATCATATTTTTTGAGAACTCAAATATTTATGTTTCAATGTGGTTATTCAAGTCATCAACTTTTATAATGTTCGTAATTGAATAATAAAATTATTTATAGTTAAATGTGTGTCTTGGAGACCGTGAAAGTCAAACTGTGTAAACTAATGTGGGACAGAGGGACTGTATACTGTTTGCTTGTTATTGTACTTTTTGTTTGAATAGTTATTGTATATCTTCCTTTTTATGCCCCACTATTATACATCTCTGCTGCAGTGATATTGACTTCATTCTGCCCCCTATGCTTCTCAGGCTTTATTCATGCCATATGACCACAGAAATACTACCCCAGATGGAGCATCTTCAGCTAAAATGAAAGCCTTGGTCAATGATCTAAACTATCGGCACTTCCAAGGTCACTGCATGACTGGTTCTGGGGGAGGCTCCGTGGGGTTAGTTTATCTAACTTGCGCGAAAAATAATTGTACTGATCTTCTTCAGTAGTTCTTATGAAGTGCTGTATGCATATTGATTGTTTTTCTGAAGCTAGTGAAAAATGGGTTGAATACAAAGCCTCTTAGTTGTAGGCAGATAAGCGGAACAATGTTTGTGCTCAGGTCCCTTCATAAATAGTTCTTGTTCCCCATTGATAAGTATCTGGCGCACAAGCATGAAGATGGTATTACGTAACATCAGTGCGCTTCCGTTTATGCTATAGCTGCTGCTCGTTCTTCAAGAAGAGGATGGGAAAGAAAAAGAAGTGTTGTTGGGAGATTCTGTTCGTAGGTCAGTTGTGTATTTGTAGTTAAAAACCACTGTTAAATCAGGATTTTATTCTCATTAACAACATCTATTAACACAACTTAAACAACCAACTTTAAGTCGTTAACTGCATACTCAGAGCTGCCCTTCACCATTAATCGTCATTAAACCTTAATCTCAACACTTCCTCACTTTTGTACTGTTTACTACCACCGATATCATCACCTTTAGCCTTTAGGCTTCAACCACCAAAACAATTACCAGAATCACTCAGGAAACACACTGGCCGAAGAACAATGAGTCCCAACACACCCCTATCTTAGTCTCTCCCTCTCTCCTCTGTTACGGTCATGGTTTCCAATCAACAATCACCATCATGAGCACCATCACCATCACCATCACTTCCACCCATGTGGCTATGGCCTATGGGTACTACAAGTGACTGCTATTGACCACCCAAATACCACCATCCAACTTCAAACATCAGCTTCTTGAATCCCTGAATTCCAACCAAATCATCAGCTTTACATAACAGATAGCAACCTAAATAGAAATCACTTGCAACTATTATAAAGAAGTAAGCCTGGAGCTTTAAGAAAGGATTTATTCTTTGAGGTATGCATTTAGCTGCGTTGTAGACATAAGAGCAGCAGGTGGGAGGATGTGAAGAATTGTTGGGGTTGGGAATTTGGGATTGATGGGACACTACATGGCGCTATTTGATAGGAAAACCATGGTTTTAGGGATTTTAATTAAGTTGGATTCAATTAGGGTTTTATTAAGAAATTAAGTGCTGTCATAAGGGTTATTTGACCATTAGATGGATGATATAGAATCTAGGGTGTATGAGTATACAATCAAAGACTTAAGGGTGACATCTGATTATTTATATAGCGGGGGATGGTTATGAGAGTAGACCTCACAAATGGTATAACATAAGGTTAAAAGTCCCTTAGTCTTGTATTGTTTTGAGACGAGGAGAGAGAAAGAGAGAGTGGTTGAAGAACAAGTACCAGTTCAAGTTTTAAAAACATTTGCGCGTCAATGGGATTGCTTATCCATGGCCTTGTACTTCATGCACAGTTTGCTTCAGAAACTTTCATTTTGGCTAATCACCTGCTTTTTTCTAGGTATCTAGCACACGGAACCGCGACAGACTACATCTATGAGATTGCAAGAGTTCCCATGGCTTTCACTTTTGAGGTCTGTCAGCTTGCTTTATGTAGTTATTTGATCAAGTTGCCTTTTATGCAACAGCTTTATATGTTCTATTCACATTTTGCAGATATATGGAGATGAATCAGCTCCGGCAAAAGACTGCTTCAGAATGTTTAACCCAACAGATTTAACCACCTTTAAGGTACCTTGAGTTCTAGTTTATTATTTTGTTTTAGTGTGGTGGCCAGTGGGGGTAAAGAACTGGGAACAGACAACAAACCAACAGGCCTGGAATGTTTTAGGTGGGCCATATAGTTGCCAGCTTAATTTTAGCCTGATTAACTTGGCTGGACTAGTACGGGTGGGTTTGTGGCAGGCTGGTGAGGTCGGAGTTTGACCCATGACCTTACACGACACTTGGTTACTTCATCTCAAACTAAAACTTGACTTTTTTTGTATGAAATGGCCGAGTCGGACACTTAGACACCCGTAATCGAGTAGACACATTATCTTTGTCTGAGTAACATAGGCTCTGATCACTTTTGGTACTTTGTTTTCTGATAATAAGATGGGTCTGACAGCTTGCCATAATACATTTTCTAATAGCCAAAACTCGATATCTTTGTGTTGATTGCAGAGAGTTCTTAACGACTGGTCGGCTGCATTCTTCACAATTTTCAAGTTTGGACCACAACTGCTAGGTCTTGCAAACTCGGAGGAACCAGTTAAGTGGATATCGATTGACGACTATTTAGATGGATACTTGATGAGTAGACGGAATCGTTATGGAAAGAAAATGGAAGTGTTAGAGCTGGGATTGCAGGAGATACGATCATATTTCAGACTTTTCATGCTATCTTGTGTTATTTTGATGTTTATGTTCTGTACTAGAATCTCAAAGAGCAAGCTTCAGAGGCCTATTGTTTCTCCCTTGTCTCCATGATGCAGTTATTACAATTCTTTTGGTACCACATTATTCCCATTAATTATATGTATTCTTTTTCTTGCGGTACAGAGTAAAATCATCAAATCTTGGTTCCATTAGTCCCTTCTTCTCAGTCTAGGTTATGTACACTAATTTAGTGTTATTTCTGTCAAGAAATAATATGCCTTATTGTATAAAAAAGTAGAATTAAAATATGGAAGTCATTTTTTTTTTTTTTTTTTTTTTGATAAGGAGAAAAGACTTAGGCAAACCGCCCATTAATCAGGGGGTCAACCTAAAACATCCTTACGGATGATAAGGGAAAAATCCAGACAATAAGGGGGAAACCAATATAACAGCGAGGAGTAAGAATGCGCCTTTTTAGCCATGAAATCTGCCGCCCGGTTTGCCTCACGGAAGCAGTGACAGAAACGACACTCCGAAAATAGAGCAGCATCCAACCCTACATCAACCAGAATGTTAGATATTTCCCATGGAACACGCCAAATATGCCTCATAGAGTTAATAACTACCAAATTATCACCTTCCACCACCAACTTAGGGATATTCAGCGAAAGGGCTCCTTTAATGCCCGCATGCAGAGCCCAAGCTTCTGCTTGAACAATGGAAACATACTGCCCTAGCGACTTAGCTCCAGCCAGCAACACCTCCCCCTCCGTATTGCGAATAACAAAACCCAGGGCTGCATCCCCATTTCCCAGCTTAGAACCATCGAAATTTAACTTGCAGAACCCCTCAGGAGGGGGATTCCAAATAACTCGGGGACCCGACCTCACACCCTTACTCTGCAAAGGAGGTCTCACCAAGCACCCCCCAGAATCATCCACTTGCTTTACGGGACCACCAACCCATTGCGCAAAAAAATGGCTAATCAAATAACTAGCCTTCCTAGGCGAAAAACCCTCCTCATTAAAGATTACTTTGTTTCGACAAAACCAAATAAACCACCAAACACAGGCCAATTTCTCAACTGACGCCTTATCAAGAACTAGATGACACTCCTCAAACCAGTACCTGAAGGAAGAAGAAATCGACACATTTATCAAATTCGGAATTCCCGGCCAACCCTCAGACACTTGCAAACACTCATTACCTGAAGAGTAAACGGACAAGCAAAACACAGATGAGCAACTGATTCAGAATTATGACAGCAAAGAACACATTGTTGAGGAACAAAAACTTTACACTTCTCAAGTCTATCCTTAGAGGGCAAACCATCATGGCACGCTTTCCAAAGAAATAATTTTATCTTAGGAGCTACATTAAGCTTCCAGATCCAGCCGAACTCAACCTTCTCAAAATTAGGATTAAGAACTCCCTGAGCAAGCAAGGCACCCGTTTTGACTGAGTACTGGCCATCTGCAGTCAACCCCCAAAACAAGGTGTCCTCTTGAGGAGAAGAAGGAAGAAAAATAGAACAAATCTTCTCCCCAACATGAGCTGGAACCAAAACATCAAGCCTAGCTCTATCCCACCCCCCCGTCACAGAAAGAACATCACAGACTGAAAGAGCCTCACTCCCAGGAGGGGGACTAACAATTTGGCTAATGGGGTACTGAAACACCCAATTATCATACCAAAAACTAACACTTCTACCATTCCCTAGTTGCCAGCGAAGCCCTTTCCTGAACAAAGGCCGCAGAGACATAAGTCTCCTCCATTGCCACGAAGCAATAGGAGACACCCTGTGAGTTAGCACATCTTGAGACTTGAAATATTTTCTTTTTACCAAGCTAACCCACAGATTGTCATGGGCTTTGAGAAGCTGCCAAAGGAGTTTCATCTGAAGAGCTACATTATTAACATTCGCTTTACGAATGCCCAAACCACCATAATCCTTGGGAAGACAGATCCTGTCCCACCCAATCAAGTTAGCTGTCTTATTCATGGTGTCTTTGTTCCAGAAAAAATTACGGTAGGTTTTATCTAACCCCGATAGCACAGGTTGCGGAAGATAAAAACTTTGCATTTGATAATTGGCTTTAGTTGCCAGATTAGCCTGAATCAGCACTGTTCTACCGGCTTGTGAAAGCGAGTTAGCTTTCCATTTCGGGAGCTGATTCACCACCTTAGAGCAAATCACTCCAAACGTCTCCTTGGTTACACGGGAATCAATAATAGGGCAACCCAAATACTCCCCCAAAGTGCTAACCTCTGACATTCCCAGTAACGTCGCAAAGTTGCCTTTAGCTAATAGCGAAACATTTGGGGAACATTGAAACGCAGATTTATGGAAATTCACCAACTGACCAGACATTGCGCAGTATTTATCAAGAATCTGTTTTATGACTATACAACTAGCGTCCGAGGCTTTTGCAAAAATCATAGTATCATCTGCAAAAGTGAGAAAAGGGATACGCACACCCGATTTTCCAATTGAAACACCAATTAATTTATCCCGATGAAGATTAGCTGCAGAAAGTTGTCTGGCAAGCAGCTCAGCACATAAAATAAAAAGGTAAGGAGACAAGGGGTCACCTTGACGAATGCCTCTAGATGGGCTGAACCTTTCCCCCGGAAGGCCATTGACCAGCACTGAAAATGACGGGGTAGAAATACAACTTTCAATCCATCCTACCCACTTTGAGCAAAATCCTAATTTCTTTAACGAGGTTAATATATACCTCCACTCAAGCCGATCGTACGCTTTTTCCATATCGAGCTTGATTGCAATCCACCCCGAAACACCTGATTTTCTTTGAAAGGAGTGGAAAACTTCATGAGCTATTAGAATATTATCCTGAATAAAACGTTCTGGAACAAAGGCCCCCTGAAGAGGGTGGATAATCTTACCCAACACCGTTTTAAGGCGATTAGTCAATACTTTGGAAATGACTTTATAGATAGTGGAGCAAAGACTAATTGGTCTAAAATGATTCGCAGAAGAAGGATTTTCAATTTTTGGGATGAGAGCAAGAAAAGTATGGTTAATTTCCTTCAGAATGTGGCCAGAGTGGAAGAAAGCGCGCACAGCTCGAATAACAGAGTTACCAACTAACGTCCAATATTTTTGAAAGAAAAAGGGAGGATAGCCATCAGGACCAGGCGATTTATCCGGAGCAAGATCAAAAACTGCTGACTTAATCTCCTCAGCTGAGACTTCAGCTACAAGCTCCAAATTATCATCATCAGAAATAATTGGAGAAAGAAGCTGGAAGTCCACCTCCTCATCAAAGCCACAATCAGGGTTAGAGACAAACCGTTGCTCAAATTCCTGCGAAATTGCTTTGGAAATCTCAGCTGGAGCAGAAATTACACGATCTACCGCCGTTTTAAAACTTTTTATTTGGTTTCTACTTCTACGAATCGACGCATGAGTATGGTAGTAACTAGTATTAGCATCCCCCAAATGAAGATAGTTTACCTTGCTCTTTTGTTTCCAATAGTCATGACTAAAAGAAAGCAATTTATCTCTTTTCTGTAACAGACGATCCTGTTGACATGCTAAAACAGGACTCAATGGCAACTCAAGAAGTTGAGCTTGGATTTGATTAAGCTGGTCATCAACCCTTCGAAGTTGTCTAAAAACATTACCAAATTTAAATTTATTCCATGACTTAGCCTTTTCTTTTAATAATTTGCATTTCTTTGATAAAATAAACATATGAGATCCATGAAAATGCGTACACCAGGTTTTTTTGACTAACGTATCAAAATCCTTTCGTTGGCACCACATTTTTTCAAACCGAAAAGGGGGTGCTTTGAAAACCTGATGATTAGTGAGATCCAATGAGATTTGGCAATGGTCTGATGAAGTAAAAGGATGATGAATAAGTTTAGCTTGCGGGAACCAACTAAGCCATAACGGGCTCGCTATCCCCCGATCCAAACGCTCTAAAATATTATTAGGACCAGCTCGTTTTTTGCGCCACGTAAAACGCGAGCCATGAAAGGGGAGATCAATGCAGGGAAGCGATGCTAACAAAAAATTTATATTAGAGGCCCGACTTATAGAGAAGGGAGCCCCCCCTAATTTATCTTGTTCACAGCCAATATCATTAAAATCACCCAAAATAACAAAAGGGGAATCTAAGGAATTAGCAAATTGGATGACTTCCTCCCAGAACTCAATCTTATGGCCATTCTGCGGCGGAGCATAAACAAAAATAATAACAAAACTTAGATTCTCATTAAGCATAGTCACTGAACAAGCTATAAATCGGGCACCTTTGGTTAGAACAACAAGATTAAATGGAGATTGAATATTTTCTTTCCAAAATAACCAGAGACCACCAGCTAGGCCTAATGTGGGAACATAGTCAAAAAAAGAGAAACCACACTGATTGGCAGTTAACTGAGTAGGAGGAGCTTTAGACTTAACTTCACAAATATAAATACTAATCCGGTTGCTAGCACAAAAGTCCTTAATATCCGAACATGCATTCTTCTTCAACGCGCCTCTAATGTTCCAAAAACCCACAATCATAATCTAAAAATAATAATTATTACAATCCAGAGCTTGAACATGATAACTACCGGAAACAGACTATAGTAAGACATAATTTGAAAACTAAAAGAAATCAGCCAGGAAATACATCTGCTACTTATTCCCAGCACCCGAAGAGACTGAGCCTCAAGCCCGAAAACAACAAGTGAACTTTCAATCCATAACCAATTCAACTGAAAGCATCAACAAAAGCATAACAAAAGGATGAAAATTCATTGATAATAACCAAAAGATGCTAAGAGAGAAGCTGGGGAAGGGGGGAGAGCAAGCATATGAGAAGCTAATCCTCCTGCGCCACACACAGCGAAAAGGAAGGAACAACCTAGCTTCCCATAGCATTAAACAAAATTGCCTATTAATAATACAAAAAAACAAAGAAGCTTCTAATGCATAATTATTCCTACTTCTCCAACTACACAACCTTCCCATCAAACTAAATGAAACTTCCATCAAATAGCATCTTCAAAAAGTAACCAAAAACCATTCCCTAGATCAATTCTAACCATAAAAAACTTACGGCTTGGACCTCTTCAGATCTGAAGAAGCTGAATCGTCCTCATTGTTACCCTTTCTTCGCTTGGCAGCACTAGATAGAGAAGAGGGAGCCTTAGAAATCTCCTGCTCAACACCCATGGCATGAATGTGCTTAACAATGGAGCTCTCTGAATCGATAGATTGAAACGAGGTTTCAAGCATTGGCTGAACATCACTAACAGATTTTTCATCATCAGCAAGAATCAAAGTATCATTCTCAACACCAGAACCATACACAGAAATCCCACCGAAATTCTGATCAGACAACATTTCCAAGGGGCCGAAAGAATTACCTTGACAGTAGTTATCCGGATAGATTACCTGAAGAGGGACAGGAGAGAGCCAACCTCACCAGCCAGGGGTGGAGCAAAAGAAGACCTTGCTCCCTCACCATTCTCACAGTGAGAGAAATCAAGCATAGCAGCCTGAAAGCAAGTAGAAGAGGGCAACTGGAGGGGGGCAGCATTACTAGCAGAATCATCATCAGAGTCACTCACGCATTCACAACCAGGGGGAATAACACACATTACTGCCTTACCTTTACCTTGCCCATACTGAGGGACAGTAGCAGGCTTAGGGATAAACTGGGAAGGCTCACGAATGACAATACCATGATCTTTACGTTTACCCACAACAGACGCAGACTTAGATAGATGCACAGCAGATTTAGTAAAAGCATTCTTATTCCCAGCATTTCTAAAAACTGACTTAGGCTTCGCTTGTACCACATTGGCTTCCACAGCCCTGGTAGCAAGCTGTTCATGCCTAGTAGCCAGCGAGAGAAGCTCAGCCAAGTGCTTTTGTTTAGGGCTTTTTAAGAGAGAGACAGTGACCTCCTTCTTAGGAGCATGCAATAAGGGACAAGTATCAATAGTATGGTCCTCACAACCACAAAAGGAACAACCAGAACTGAAATCCTCATACCAAATGACATAACCACACACACGACCACCAGCACGAACCAACTCAGCATACTCAAGAAGAGGGGCAGAGATATCTACCCGAATACAAGCACGAGCAAAACGAATTTTGTTTCTTAAAAGAGAATTAGAATCGAGCTTAATAAGCACCCCCACATTATTAGCAGCAAACAAATTAGCAAGAGATTCAAAATTCAGTAACTCAGTAGGAAAGCGAGGAATGCGAACCCAAAGATCCACCCATTTAATTTCCTCTAGAAAAGGGTCAAAATTAGGTCTCCAAGCTTGCAAAACAAACAAGTCCCCTTGGACATGCCAAGGTCTTCCGACCACACAAGATACAAATCTAGGATTCGCAAATTTTAATAAAATCCAGTGATTACCCATATCAGAAACTCAATGTCCCCTTTCACAAATTTTCATTCTGCCTTAGTTTTAGAAATTATGGTACGCACATCAAGGGGCTCACCTAACATCTTACCAATCAAGCAAGACTTGGAAAGCTCCTGAATATCTCGCTGCACCTGAGAAAGCTCATCCACAATTACCGCTTCAGGGAAAGAAGCATCAGAGGAGGTCCTGATCACCAAACCCATCAGAGGTGGGACATGCATCCCACCACTACACTCCACCCATCACAGGGGCTAACCCAGGCTCAGGAGGAAAGACCTCCTTCACAGGGACAGCATCTGAGCCAATAACAGCTCTTTTGAAATTCATTAACAACTTAAAAGAGAGGAACAGTTATTAAAGCAAAAGGAGAGAAAAAGATAGATACTAAGAGTTACGAACTGAGAAAGGAGAAATGAGAAGTATTGAGAAAAATACTTACCCAGCAAACCTTTTTATAGGGTCTAAAATGCACACAAACAACAGGAAATGCCAATCTTAAAACCTTTGACAAATGTAACTTACCATCGCCATTAATGCTAAAGAAGCTTCTGCAAATTTCGTCTGAGTAAATGAAGAACTGCACGCCAAAAATTGAAAGAGGAAAAAACAAAATCCCTCCAGAATTGAATGACCACACAACAAACGAAAAGAAACTTTCCCTCAGCACACAAACTCTCTGACTCACATTAAATGCACAAACCCTCAAGAGCCAATAGAAAGTCCCCTTCTCGAGAAAACCCTAGTTCAAGCTTAAAGGACACCAAATAGTGGCACCAGGCTGTAAATCATCATCAAACGCTACTAACAGTAGCTTTAAAGGAGAACTAACCCTATCAGAGTAGGGTGAAAGCCAATAATGATAGCTAATAATCACCCCTATTATCGCCATAAACAAGGCAGAGATAGAGATAAACCAACACGAAAAGATAATTAATCTTAGGGAAAAGCAGCAGAAGGCTATTGAATTGGGATTTCTGTATGAATAACAGAGATTACCATAAAGATATGGAAACTGAATCAAATTGGGCGAAAATTCTAGGGTTTCTCGAGGGGACTTTGGGGGGTTTTCCTTTTCTCTCTTTCTCTTTCTCTTTCTAGCTTTCTCTCTCTAAAATATGGAAGTCTTTATGAAGAAGAAGTATTACTTTAACTAGAATTAATTCTGACATTTTTATTCTTAATTTCCTTATAACAGAAATTAGCGATCAGATGCCCAGATCATTTCATCCAAGGTTCTTGACAAACTTGGAAAAACAAAGTGATGGAGTTGCAAAGATGCTTAAATCACAGAAACTTAAAATACTGACATTAATGTATGGCTACTAATGTAAGTTAAATGTTTCCTCCGTTTCAAAATATAAGTTATTCACACTTTACGAAAATTTGCTTTGACCACGAATATCTCTCATAATATTATAAATGAAAATTATATCGTTGGATTCGTCATGAAAAATACTGTAATAACATTAATTTTTTAATTTTTTTATCCACGTAAATTGAGAATGATTGACGGTTAAAGTTCAATCTCAAAAATCGTATGTGATTTATATTTTGAAACGGAGGAAGTAATACTTTATTTTCAAGTTTTTTTTTCTTCTAAGTTATTACCTTAAACTAACAAATAATGAGGAAATATAATATCTTTTCATAAGATTGTTTTTTTCTTTGTAATCCTCACAATATTGGATTAAGATAGACAATGATGTAGAGAAGGAGAAAAGAGTGCTTCATCATGGATAGATTGAAAAGAATTTGGGTGGAGACTAAGATAACAAATGAGAGCATGTTGAAGAACATCTAAAAGTTAACAATTTATTCTGAACTTGATTGTGGAGGTATATACGTTGTAGGACCAGTAAAGACTAAAGATGGCATAGATGATAAGATATCCCTATCACCAGATCCCAAATAAAAGATGTAAACAACAGCTAAGGTATCTTAATTTTAGACTTCAATGTAGGACAATGTTACATTTATTTGATGGGTAGTTTATTCACTAGAAATAGAGCCTTAAAAACTATTAGAAATGATGAGTTGGATTCCACTATTTATTTATTTCTATTAGTAGCGGGTTGTTGATCCATCGGATAGATGAAGTTTTTTCCTTCAATGTAACCTTAGTTATTCATACGAGTAACATCATTTAATGATTAATCATACGAATATGCTATTTGATCATACGAGTAACTCCAACTGTCCACAAAAGTAACATCATTTCTTCATATAAGTAACTTCACTTAATCATATGACACTACTATTTAATCATATGAGTAACCCCAATTATTCACAAAGTAACCAACTTTTCAAGCTTGTCTTGGCCTAGTGGTTAAGATTGAGGTGCTGTGAACGATAGGTCACAGGTTCGAATCCCCCCTCCCCTTCTTTGTACTTTGTACCGCCTTTGTGGCTCATATGGATCAAAAAAAAAATCATATGAGTAACCCCAATTATTCACAAAGTAACCTCATTTATTCATACGAGTATCTTCATTGGTTCACATGAGTAACCTCATTTAATCATACGACAACCCAATTTAATCATACGAGTAATCCCACTGTTCATAAAAGTAACTAAATTCCTTCATACGAGTAACCTCATTCGTTCATAACAGTAAACTCATTAGTATTTCCTTTTATTATAAAAGTATCCACATGTATTTATAAGAGTGACACCCTTTTATTATTAAGAGTAACCACATACTCATACAAGTAACTTCATTTGCTCTTAAGAGTAACTCTATTTGTCCATAAAAGTTTGTGTACAAGAGTCAACTTCAAAAGGCCATATCTCACAACACACTCAATATCTCCAGAAAATTCAAGTTGGCGATGAAAATTTGGCTCGATATCTTTCCAACGTCTTGTCAAAAGCTTGATTCTGATAAGAAACAAGTGAAATATGACCTTTTGAAGAGGAGTTATATGGCTGACAGACGTACACACAACCACACCTGTATTTATAGGTGCGGCAAGCCACACGCAAGACGCGCTAAAAGATTCCACATAGTGCATACGTGATATGTCGCACATATCAGCCAAAAATATTGATCAGCCAACTTTATAATCTATAAAACGGGCCAATACTTGTTCAGCATTCCCCTACAAAAACGGCTCTTTCATCTTCGAAAATTTTTCTTCATAGTATTTGTGCAATCTTTGCTTCTTCCCCTTTCCTACTCTTCTCCTACTTAGCCATCAAACCCTACACCTATAGTTCTTGTCACACCAAACAAACCATATTATATTATACCTTAAACTCATATACATTTTCTTTCTCAATACCAAAAATCATAACTATAAATTATTAGATCACTAGATTATGGCTTACCAATTCACAATATTTCAATGCATTTTTGTGCTTCTTTTTTTGTTACCTTCCCTTGCATTAGCCAAGATTTTTCCTAGGTTCCCGTCGTCGAACGTTCGACCGGAGCAACTAGCTCAAATTCTAAAGGATGATGAAGTTAAGCCTTATAAAACAAAGTATTATACACAGATACTTGATCATTTTAACTATAATCCACAAAGTTACCAAACTTTTCAGCAAAGGTACTTAATCAATGATACTTATTGGGATGGTGCTAAAAATAATGCCCCAATCTTTGTTTACATGGGTAATGAAGGAGATATTGAGTGGTTTGCACAAAATTCTGGTTTCATGTTTGAGAATGCACCTCATTTCAAAGCCCTTTTGGTTTTCATTGAGGTAATATGTCATTGTTACTACTTATTTTATGGCTTATTACTCCCTCGTTTCTTTTTAATTGTTACACTTACACTTTTCACGCATGTCAATGCAAGACTTTGAGGATATATGTCTCTAATTTTGTATTTGTAAAAATTATAAAAAGTATATATTTATAAAATATAAGCTAAAACGAATCTAACAAGATTTCACATAATTATGTTTTTATTCACGTATAAATCACAAACGAGGGTCAAAGTGCAATTTGTGAATAGTGTAAAATGTCAAAGTGTAACAATTAAAAAGAAACGGATGTAGTATTTCCTTATATAGGAAGTTCTTAATAACCAAAAATAATATGTAGTCATGATTCCTGAATCATAGGTTTCTCTTGAGAGTTGAGACTATACATATAAATAGAAACATAATTTTCAGGGTTTATTTGTAATTATTTCCAATTCTTAGTTTATTCATCATTACTTACATTTTTTGGCTTTTGTTAATTTTAGCTCTTAGTAACCCACATCATGTACTGTCTACTGATGGACAATAAGTTTCTTTCCAGAATATTTAAGTAAAAATTGTACTTTTTTATGTTCTTTTTTATGCTTGCTTTATGTATAAAAGCCATATTTAATTGACTTTCAAATTGATTTTTCAATCTAAATAAGTTATATTCAGCGAAAAATCAGTTACAAATATACTTAATTAGCAAAAAGCAAAAATTGTTTCAATCAATAAATTTGGTTTATTTTATAATGAACAGAATGGATTATGTTATATATATATTTAATTTTTGTTTTTTCGTATTGATTTAATAGCTTGAAAAGTTGAATCCTGAAATATAATAATTTTGCATGTTATAAGCACGTATATTCCACCTTCATAGTAGAACTATTTTAACTTTCTTTAGGTCATGTACTAATAAACATACAAATTATAACCATTCTACAAAACCAATATCCTCTCATCATACCATAACAAAACATTTTGTTTCCTCTTATCTCTGCAAAGTAATAAACTTGGTTTCTAGTTTTTATTTATTTATTTATTTATTCATTATTATTATTATTATTATTATTATTTTGTTATGATATCATAGATGAGTGACTCATGCAAGAATTTGTTAGCCAATCTATCACTGGAGCAAGTTGCATGATATGTGATAATTACGCGGATATTAGTTTTATCCAATTCTAAAATTTGTCTAACGTAAAAAAAAATTAATATTTTTTGATAGAGCATGTACCACCCAGGACCCTTAATAGATTCGTCTCTATAGATGACATAGATTCTTCGCATAATGGATGGACACACTTTAGCTAACAAAAAATAGTCTGGATTATTGTGGTTGCAGCATAGATTCTATGGGAAATCTATACCATATGGAGGTGACAAAGAGGTAGCTTATAAAAATGCAACTACACAAGGATATCTTAGTTCAACCCAAGCATTGGCTGATTATGCAACTATCATACTTGACCTTAAGAAGAATCTCACCGCTACTGAATCTCCAGTTGTGGTTTTTGGAGGTTCCTATGGAGGAAGTATGTTTGTTTAATTATTTTAACATATCTTTTCTGTTATATTGTTATTATTTTATCTGACTACTTATCTAATTTGTTGAATTTAATCATAATATTCTACCACCACCACCGTTCCTACATAACATACTCTTTCCAGTTTCTAAAGATCTTCCCTCTTTTTGTTTAGGTGCGTTTCAAAATTATCTTCACTCTTTTGCTTTATTTCTTATTTGGAATTTTTTTTTCCTCTTTTACCCTTTCATGTCCGTACCATATGGTCCATCATTACATTATTAATTCAATTTTACTCTCTTTCTCTCTCTTACTTTAACCCATTTTTATTTGTTTATTTATCTTAACCCCTTCTCTTTCCTACTTTACTCACCCCACACCCGCACACAAATTGATCCTCATTGGTATATGTAGTAACGGTTACAAGGAAGATCTTTTGGAACCGGATAGAGTACATAGTAAGGTACTTGAAAAAATTATGTAGGAGAGAGTATTTGCAAAAATTATGTATACTTAAAAATTAGAATACTATTATTTGTTATTTTTAAATAATTAAATATTTTTAAAAAATGTATAAGTGACAATTAATCTAGAAAGGAGAGGATGTGTTTTTTTTTGGTGCATTTATTGACACTTTAATTGTTGTTAATAAGAATATAATTTTTATGGACATGCACAATGGGCTATGGATGCATAGGAGATTTATATTTAAAGCTTTTTTTTATTAACAATGTTATATATTCATTTATTTATTTATTTATTTTGTTGTTGTTGAAGTGTTAGCGGCTTGGTTTAGGCTCAAGTACCCACATGTGGCTATTGGAGCTTTGGCTTCTTCTTCTCCAATCCTCAATTTTGGAAATCTCACTTCTCCTTTTAGCTTCAACAATATTGTCACTCAAGATTTCAAGGTATATTTCTTGTCTCTTTCACTCTATTCTTTTTATTAAGTTTAAATCACAAATTCACTGTATTTTTGTCAATGTAATAGTCTTTAACATATTATTAATCACTTTATTTCTTATTAGTTGCAACAGTTTGACCGGCATACTATTTAGATACGAATTTTCATTGAATTTCTTTTATTAATGTACGAAAACTAATTTCCGTATATTTAGATGTGATCCTAATAATGTATTTTTCTAATATAATCAATTTCAAATTAATGGTACAAGTTTTATACTATTGGCAAGACTGAATTCCAAATGGAGGTAGCATTACCATGGATGTACATTATATTTTCTTCCTTGATGCCGCCATACATAAAACTTGCAAGGGATATATAAGGTGATGATATTCCGTGTTACATTTGATAATTCTCACTAAATACATGGAATAGAACATAAACAGATAAAATGTCCAAATTTATGGGTTGAAATACCAGTAATAGCATCATATCAAAGTTGTTTCTGATGCATAAGAAACTTTTTTTGCATTCTGTCACTATTAAGATTGATCTTTCATTTGTCATGACACCAGAAAATGGCAATTACATCAAGTTAGTGACAGCCACCTAAAAAATATTTCCGATGATATGTTAGTTGATGGCCCATTGGTCCCATGTGTAGGAAAATATTCAAATGACAAATCATCAGTTTGTAGTCCTAAGAATCTTGCAATTTCTCTTATTAAAAAAAAAAAATCTTGCAATTTCAAATCATTGTCATTATTTGTATTTCTTGTTTCTAATATGGCACTAGATCTAATTAATATGTCAATCAGGAATCAAAAATTATTAAACATGGATTAAACTAGTTACCGAGAGAAATTTATCTAATCATTGTTGGACAAATTCTCTTTTTAATATTAGACTTACCATTGCCTAATTTTAATTTAAAACTAGGCGATCTCTTACAAGACAAACTTATCAGAAACCAGCAAGCTTGTTTTTTTTGTTAGAGTATCTTCTCATCACCTTATGAAGCAATGAAGTTTAATTAGAAATTTAGATCCAATCAGATTTAAACATAAAGCCTAAAAGTGACAAAATATTATAGGTATGGACAAGTTTAGAAATAATCGTTTTTGGTTAGACCATATGACCCATGGCCATGACCATATATTCTTTCGGATTTATTAGCTTTTATTCAAGCTTGCTTTTTTCCTTAGAATAAGTGAAAATAAGATGAGGAGGATTATTATGTCTAATTACCTCGTCTTACTACCCCTTCCTTTACTCGGTTACGTATTTAATAGTTTTTGTTGGAAAACAAACAAATTCTTTTTCAAAGTAACATTTTTTTACGTTTGATACTTTGGTGTTTAAAAATTTCAGAGTGAGAGTGAGAATTGTTACAAAGTGATCAAAGGGTCATGGGCACAAATTGAAGAAACAGCACAGCAGAAAGGAGGGCTAGAAAAGCTAAGATCATCTTTTAATATTTGCAAGTAAGATTGACTTATTATATGTCCCCCAAAAGAAAAATTAAAAATATGAGGAAATAAATTTTGTGAAAATATTATCTGTTTTTAATTTGGATTTTATGCAGGAACATTACTATTTCTGCTGAATATGTTGAGAGTTGGTTGAGTATGGCTTATATTTATACTGCTATGACAGACTATCCTACTCCCTCCAATTTTCTCAACCCCTTGCCTGCTTTTCCAGTTAGACAGGTAACTTATTGTTTGCTCAAGTATAGTACTCCTAAAGTGTGTAATGTGTTAGTTCTAAACTTTATTATAATCTATACAAATATATTAAAAGGCGTGCATAAATAAAAAACTGTGCCACGTGGCGCTCTCCCTAGGGAGTTTTAGTTAATGTAATCCATGTATAATAAAAAAATTGCGTAGTATAGGGTTTGATCTCAAAACCTCAAGCACATATACTAAAGTCTTAACCACTAGACTAAGTTGTATTTAGTGTTATTATCATAAACTATTATATTAATAAATGAATTTTTTTTCTTATTCGGGGCATAGCCTGGACCTAATAACTAGTTACTTCATATAAAACAAGCCGGATGAATGTTAAGCTAATACTTCTAGTATAGGTTTTAATTTGTTATAATTATTGTTGTTGCTATTGTACTAGTTGTTTAAGCACAACAAATGATGAGAGGACATTATAGATTATCATATATATATTTCATGAGTAACATCTCTATATTTTCATTATGTTACAATTGTTCTAATTTACCAATTGGGGCGGTCGTGAGTGGTTAAGGGTCTTTCGCTTTTTAACCAATGTCTCGGTTCGAGCCTTGAGTATGAAAAAAATCCCACCTGGGAGGGATGCTACCCTTTGAGGTGCCCATACAAACTCCCCCAGGAGAGTAGTCCACTCTGCCAAAGACGGCGGAAAACTCCTCGTAGTAGGACCCAAAAAAAATAATTGCTATAATTTGACTTTTATACAATTCATATCCTAACTTTGACCATATATATTTTTTCTAAATAAGTCTATTATATATAAAATTTATCATGTAACGTTATTAAATTTGTACAACTTGCAAACTATTATCACATAACTTAAAGCTACTCCAGAAATTATCACCAAATACACCGTCATCATAAAATTTACTAGCTAAAAACGTTTGAGATTTATAGGTAGCGGTTAGCGAATAAACTCTATATACAGCTAGCAGTTACTTTTTGTCAAACTAACACTCCTAATTAAACAATTACTTTAAACGCTAATCTCTAACAGCTACTAGTAAACAGCTAGCAGCTACCCCTAACAGTTACCGCAGCAACTAACAACTACTAGAACCGCTAGTTTTGCCAAACAGATTCATGTAACGTTCTACAAAAGCTAATCAACCTCTAGTCTAATCTCTATCCGCTATTACAACCGCTACCTTACCAAACACTCACACAATTATCAAGTAGCGGTTTAACCACGTTCAACCTCTACCCGCTATCTAAAACGCTAGTGCCAAACAGAATTTTGTCTTGCTGCATAACATAGCAACTTCTAGAATAGCACGTCTGATAAATAGACATTATTTGCGAAAAGAGGGCATAATAATTTCGTCTTGTGACAAATTTGTGATTTTTCCTGTTGTGTTCATCAATATTCAATCCCATGTCATTATGTTTCTTAAGTATGTTCATCAGAATTAATAAGGCATTCTATCTTGTTTCTTGATGTTGCAGATGTGCAAGGCAATAGACAATCCAGAATTAGGAAATGATACATTTGCCAAGTTGTATGGAGCAGCCAACATATATTACAACTACACTGGAAATGTCGACTGCTTTAATATAACGAATGATTCTGATAAACATGGTCTTGATGAGTGGACATGGCAGGTTTCAATTTATTCATCCTTTAATCTCTTCATTAACTCTTTGTCAATTAGTACTTTTTTTTGGCATAAACACCTAATAATTGTATAAATGACATGATACTTCGACTAATAATAATTCATCTACTAGATTGCGTAAATTTTACTTCCCACAATCAACTACATATAAGTCTTATCCAACTAAACAATCACAAAAGTTATAATAGGCTTTTTATTTGACATCTATATTCTATAATCTGCTAACATTAATCATTGCTTTGTCAAAAGTCAAAACATATTTATCATTCTATATCTATATAATTTATAAATCTATTTAGGGTAATGTTATATGTAGCATTAAATATATTTCTTTACATGGAAAAAGTTTAAGAATTCAACACATTTTCAGATCAATTGAGGTAATAAATGCTTGATTGAATATTTTATTTTCATTTTAAGCACCTTATACATTAGGGCTATGTATATGAGTATATCATTTTCCATCTATTTAAAGTAAGAAAAATATTCTTATATCTACATATACTTCCTTTGATTTTAATTACTCCCTCTGTTTCAAAATATAAGGAACGCACGATTTTTGAGGTCGGGTTTTGATCGTTAATTACTCTCAATTTATGTGGATAAAGAATTTAAAAAATTAATGTTATTATAGTATTTTTTATGACGAATCCAATAGTATAATTTTTATTTATCATATTATGAGAGATACTTGTAATCAAAGCAAATTTTCGTAAAGTGTGAATGTCTTATATTTTGAAACGGAGAAAGTAGTTATAACTGCTTATTTGGAGTCAAACTTTACCAACTTTACAAGCTCTATGAAACTTTTTTATCAAGTGGGAATTTGCTATATAGGTATTTTTTGTGTTCTAAAATCTCAATAGTATACTTTTATTTTATTAGAGAGTAAATAAATGTATTAACAATAGAAGTTGTGTGTTAAATATGGTGAAAAAGAAAATATTTTTGTTGATACGAGAATCCTTGCCCCCACCATATCTTAGGGCCAAGTGGCCAACCTTAAGACTCAAACTCCAGACACTCCCTCACCCCGTGCCTTCGATATCCATACTGTCAATTTGTCATGATTCGAGCACAAGTTTTTAAAATGAGCTCTACTAAACTATCACCTTAAACTAAAAAAATCAAATTAATAATAAGGAAATATAATATCCTTTCATAAGATTGCTTTTTTTTTTTTCAATTCTCACAATATTGGAGTAAAATAAACAATGATGTAGAGAGGGAAAAAGGAGTGCTTTCATCATGGATATAGATTGAAAAGAACTTGGGTGGAGACTAGAATAACAAATGAGAGCATGTTGAAGAACATCTAAAAGTTAACAACATATTCTCAACTTGATTGTGGAGGTATATACGTTGTAGGACCAAGGTAAAGACTAAAGATGGTATAGATGATAAGATATCCCCATCACCAGATTCCAAATAAAAGATGTAAACAATAGCTAAGGTATCTTAATTTTAGACTTAAGTGTTGCTTGATGTTTTGGGTCACTAATATATTTGGCTTGTTTCTTCTTTTATTTAGTTGAAAGTTTTGGGTGTCTTTTTGAATTAGGCAGCAAAACTGAAAAGGACCACACCTGGCGTTACTAAATCTAATTAATCAAAAGTGGTACTTGGAGGGATTTTTTGTGGTTATCCCTAATTCGTATAGTTATACACAATTCTAAAACACCATTTAAAAAAAAATCTCCAAGATTAATAACATCTCATGGTTATTAAAGTACTATAATTTCAATAATATTTCTATCTTATCCATTCGATTAATATAATATGCTTTATAATATCTTTTTGTGAAAGTATTGGGTCAGATCGTCTGACCATCAGTTATGGTCAGACGAGCCCAACCCAATACTAAAATTTCTCGCTCCTCCTCTCTTCTTCAACTCCAATGATTCTTCTCCTTCTTCCTCTCACATCTCTCCTTTAATGGCTGCTCTCATTGCCGTCCTCGCTGCCGCCTTACTCCTCCTCTTCTACTTCACCGTCATCTCCAAACTCTGCAACAACCGCCGCAACAACAACAACAATCGCCGCAACTTCCTCGACTCCGAAACCACCGATCCTCCGATACAAAAACCATACACTCATCAAAAGAAGAACAAGTTGCATCTTTCAAGGCCATTTTCCCTTGACATTGGCAAGCCAATTTAAGTTGTTCAAGCAACACCAACAACACAGCCAATTGCTTATGCTTCACCGCAAGATGAAAAACAGTTTCATTTTTTACAGTTAAGTCCATGATGCAACTTGGGTAACGTTGCAAAAGAAAGTTGACAACTTTATCCTTAAAGATAGTGTTGTTGGGATATATTCTGTAAGTAAGCAATGATTGTTTGGTTGTTTGGTGTGTCTGGTGCGTTTGGTGATAATATAAGTAACTGAAAGTTGCTTTCATTTGGAGGTAGGTTACTTTCATTTGGAGGTAGGTTACTTTCATTTAGAGGTAAGTTACTTTCATTTAGAGGTAAGTTACTTTCATTTAGAGGTAACTTATATCCAACTGAAAAAAATTTAAAACCAACTGAAAAAAATTGAAACCAACTGAAAAAAAAAATTGAAACCAACTGAAAAAAAATTGAAACCAACTGAATTTTTTTTTAAACCAACTGAAAAAAATTAGAAACTAACTGAAAAACATTAACTAAATGATGACCAACTGAAAAAAAAATGAAGACTAACTGAAAAAAAATTAAGACTAAGTGAAAAAAATGAAGACTAACTGAAAAAAATTAAGACTAACTGAAAAAAGACGAAGACTAACTGAAAAAAATTAAGACTAACTGAAAAAAAATTAAGACTAACTGATGTGGTCCGACCAGTTGTATTGTGTCAGAGGAGTCTGACACAATACCTTCTCTATCTTTTTAGGATAAGAAAGTCATGTAATTAGTGTAAAATCGTACACAAATATTTAAAGACAAGAAAGTGTTTCCTAAATGATTTTACGTGACATACTTTATATAGTTAGTGTAAAATATTCATAGATATTTAAAGACAGAGAAGAGTTTTTAATTTATAGGATTTTAAGTGACATACTTTTTTCCCCTAATTATCGCAAATAAAAAAGTGGAGTCTTTTTTATTGACATAAATAGATCATTTAAAGATCTAGGGTGTTCTATTCACTTGAATTTAGCTTATAGTATGTTTTATAATAGTTGCAAATTGATTTCTTTTAAAAATGTATGAATTGAACTTGGATATCCTGCATCAAAATTTATATAAACTTGTAAAAACTATTAGTACTAACTTATTTCTCCTTATAAGTACTTTTCCTTTGGTAAGGTGAGTCAAAGTATTAAATTTTGGAAAAAAAAAGGGCCAAATTATAAAGGGAATGCATAAAAATAAAAAATAAAAAAGTAGGGGCCCAAGTGCATGTTTTTAGTCATGGAAAACCAGATTCCATTCTTGTGTCTTTCAGGTGAAAGGAACACAAATGATTCCAAATGATTTAGCAAGAACAGCCAATAACTAGCTGCATACGTGATAGAACCAACATAAAAAGTTAGTGTTTAATGATGATGACTTATGAGATTAGCATTTAGAAAGCTACAACAACTCAATTATTTAAGCAGAATAACTTTTGTTATTTGATCTTTTAGAGAGGAATATTTTGACACAAGACATATGGAGGGACATGAGAACATCCCTCTATGGCTAAGTTTATTTCCTGGTAAATAATAAAATAAAAAATATATACATTCACTTATATTTTTTCTCAACAAAAATTATTAAAATAAGAGGTCTAGTTTTATGTTAAATTTAGATAACTCAAGTCTATATTATACTAACAAGCATGTGTCATCTCAGTCTAACCCAACACTATCCTTATACATCTTGCACCAACCTAGTCGTCATTCTCTTCTACCTCCTTTATTTCCTTTTGAATCTTAAACTACGACACATAATTTTAAAAATAATCCGATAGTATTACCAAATGGCCGGACTAATCTAGTCACTATATGGATTAAAGAATGTTATTACTTAATAGATTGAATTGGTCACTATATAGATTAAACTACTCATTATATTAAAAAAAAAAAAGAAGTGGTTCCTTCTCTTCTTAATATGGGTTTGGGTCGTTGTCTAATTTTAAATTAACTGTAAGTGCTCTCTTACAAGACCAATTGTTTTCTCAATTAGCTACTAATGAAAAAAATACATGGATGTAAACCTGTCCATTTCCCTCCTTTTAACCACGCTAAACTTGGCCTAGTGGTAAGGAAAAAAACCTTTCAACCTCAAGATTGGTGGTTCGATCCCAACTAGGAGAACTTTGCGAGGTTATGGTCTGGGCCGTCTGGCAGGACCCTTCATTTGACCATGCGGTCCCCTATAAGGCTCGAAGAAATTCCCTCTTTTAAGCAAAGCAATAATAAATGTTATTATATGCCAATATTGTGTCATTATTTTGTAATTTATATCAAAGCTAATAAAATTCCACCTAATGTTTTTTAGTTATATCACTTTCATTCATGCAATATTTTACCATCTCTTCAAAGAAAATAAAAGAAATTGTACTATTCAAACTATTCTTTGACCTTATTTTTTTTAACTAATGTGTACTTATATGATATTAAGTTATTAACTACTTCTAAAAAATAATAACAATATTGGCGGTATTAGTTGCGCATTCGCAAATCCTAAGCCAATATAAAACAACTATTTGAAGAACACAAATTATTATAATAGACGGTTTAATTTTAATATAAAATTAGACAATTTAAGTCTATATTCTCTTAACAAGCTCATTCAATTTCTCTCTAACCCAACACTATTTATAGGTATCTTGCACCATCGTAGTCGTCTTCTCTCTTCTCCTTTCTTTATTTTCCTTTTGAATCTCAAGTTACAACAAATAATTTTTAGAAATAGCCTGATAGTCTTACGGAATGGATTAAATTAGTCACTAAATGGATTAAACCAGTCACTAAATAAATTAAAGAACGTGATTATTGTATATATTAAATTGGTTTCTAAATAGATTAAAATGGTCACTAAATAGATTAAAGTAGTCACTATGTTCAAAATGGTGGTCTGTTATCTTCTTAATATTGGGCTTAGACCGCACTTACTTTTAAATTAAAAGTAGACGGTCTCTTATAAAATTAATTGTTTGAAGAAAAAAAAAATCATCGCAACTTATTAGGTACAAAATCACGCATCTATATTAATCTCTAGTATTTAATCTGATAATTTTTTTCTTATTCACCATTTTCGAGTTACTTCATCCTAATATCCTATTCATGTTAAAAACTTCCACGCATTGCACAGAATATTGGAAGAAGAAAGGTCTGGAGTATGAAATTAGTTTATATTGGCACTTTTAAGAATATGGGATTCTTAAAACTCGGATAATAGTAGAGTTATGGACAAGCCCATCCAGATATGGAAACATGCAGGCCACCAACGCCTAGCATTCACTTCAAGGCCCATTCGCATTGGGCCTCCTTAACACTCCATTATGAAAAGATCATTAAAATGTCTTCTTATCCTTTGTTTTCTATTCTTCTATTTTTTTGATTGTGCTAATAGTGAATTTATTTTTTTGAATTTACCTTCAAAAAAAAGTTTGTGTATAATCTTGTTTATTTTAGAAATAAACATTATCAATTAAAATCTACAAGTGGAAAGATCAGTAGTGCTGGCAGTGTGTAGGTATCACCTTCGATATAATTGTCATTAAATTGAATCCCAATACGATGTTGATTTTCATATATATTTTACCCAACTTGTTAGGGCTTTCTTCTTATATTTAGAAAGAATCTACCAAGTGAAGAATCTTTCTTAAATATTATTAGAGTTTGTCTTGTAAGAGATTGTATACTTTTAAACAAAAACTAGGCAATGGTAAGTCCAATATTAAAAAGAGAATTAGCCCAATAGTGACTAGGATAATTTCTTTCGGTGACTAGTTTAATCCATTTAGTAACTCAGTCTACTTTTATATTAAAATTAGACAGTTTTTTTTTAATAATTTTTGTTATTATAATTAGTATTTCAATATGTTCTACTTTCTAAGAAGAAATTTGTTATTCTATCAAGAATTGACAGAAAATTACTCATGTTTAATTCTTTATTACAACTCAGGCATGTACAGAGATGATATTACCAACAGATGGGAACAACAAAGAGAGTATATTTCCAACTTCCAATGACGACTATAATGATCGAGACTTGTACTGCACCAGCATCTATGGTGTTCAACCTCGTCCTCATTGGATCACTACTGAATTTGGTGGATTTGTAAGTCTCCCACATTAAAATTTCTTTTAGTATAGTAATTACTATGTTCTGTTAAAATCGCAACAATTTAACTTGTACGTTTGTCCAAGCAGAACCCTTTTACTATATACAGTAGTTGGTTTGTTAAAATTATAACAACTTTATTAGCTTGTCAACGTGTAACTTCGAGATAAATACATAATTATTTCACAAGCAACAATTTAATGAAAAGGTTATATAATAACATTTATTTTTAGAAGTGTTGGAAAATAGAGTTACTAAGAAGAAAATAATATTATTATTGGCAGGATATACACAGGGTACTTAGAAGATATGCTAGTAACATCCTCTTCTTTAATGGCAGAAGAGACCCATGGAGTGGTGGAGGGTACGCATATGTCCCTACTCAACTCTTTTCTTGAATAATCCCTAAAAAGTAAATAGTATTAGTAGTTGTTTTAAAGTTTTCTATATTATATGGCAGAGTATTAAAGAACATCTCCAGCAGTTTGGTGGCCATAGTTGCAAAAGAAGGTTGGTAACTAGTGTTTTAATACATTACTTTTTTTTAAAATGAGCGACTAAGCGCAATGATGTAAACGATATTTGATATCAGGTCTTGTATATCATCTTTACAAGACTCTACCAACTAATCTAGATGACATCCACAAAATAAATTACATAATTGTGCCTTAGAGTCATAGCTGTGTAAAAAGCACTTGAATTTTCTTCTTTTTTCTTTTGAGTATACTAATATACTTCTACTGTTTTACGATCTCGGTCCAAATTTTAGTATCACATCACTTGTTCTAGCTATGCTAAATGTGACAAGTTATTACTGAGAATTATGTGGGAGCCTAATGGTTGGAGCCCACTTCCCAGTCTCATGGTCGGGAGTTCGACTGTGTGAATATCTAATTCTGGGTATGAATTCTCACTTTCTGGTCTCTGGAAGTTTCTTTACGAATTGGGATCCTTTTTTTACTCCTTAGTTCATAAGAGTTAAGTCTGCTTGGACCAGTAAATTACCAATTAAAATAAAATGTGACAAACTATTGCCATATCAAGAAAATTAATGTTTATATTATTTTTCTTGTGCTTGCTTTTTTTGAATCAGGTGCACATCACGTAGATCTCAGATATTCAACAGAAGAAGATCCAAATTGGCTCAAGGAAATAAGGAAAACAGAGATCCACCACATCAAAAAGTGGCTTTCTCGATATTACCATGATTTGGATCACTTTTCTCATTGAACATACAACACAGATTATTAGAATTAAGTGTGATATATAAGAAGTATTAGTGACATTAGATAACCATCCAACATAATTTTTGGCTGGTGTGCTTGTCACTTCGATGCCTTAAACCCCATGAAAAGGTATACATTACTATGTTTATATGTCATATTTCTTCCGTTCTTTTTTAATTACAATATTTCTCTTATTTAAAAGTTTCATATATACTATAGTATGATAATATTTTCCCTATTTTCTTCTATCACGCGGGTTCAATTTTTTTTATATTTTTATTTCTCTCCTCTCCACCTAGCTTTCTTACCAACTGTTTTGATGAAATCTATTACAATAATAATATAACGGAGAAAGTATACTCTTTATATATAAAAAAACGATGTTTACTAAACCTCACATATATATACTCGTTTTTGGATTAATCAAGCTTGATCTAGTTGTGAAAGGCTTTACTTTCACCCTTGTAACAACAATTCATTCTTATCCCTTACAAAGTGGTATCTCCAATTTCCTCTCACTTATACAAGGTATATTCATTTTATCTTTAAAAAATATACTTATTTTTGGAAAGCAAACTAAGACCCTATTCTTTCGGACGTATTTTCAGTTCAGTTTAATTCAGTTTAGTTTCGTTTTTATTCTGTAATTCTCTATAATTTAGTTTCTTTCAGTTCCAATTCCAGTTTCAGTTCAGATATATAATTAAAGAGTGAGTTAAGGACATGAAAACACATGATAAGTCGGTCCAATAGTTTAACGTTGCTTGGAAAAACAAACACATGTGGAATTTGAAGAAGTCCCCATTTTCATGCTTTTTAGTACACAAAAGAGCAGCAGAGAAGTGTGTTGAAAGGTCAATTAGGCAATCTGGTCACTCCAAGTCTCCAACAATGTGAAAAAAGTGCCTTCCATCAGGTGGGCGAATTTTGGGAATGCTAACTGGGGCCCAATTGATCATAGGATTCAATTTATGGACCCAACAGCCCAACTCTTTAATACAGCACGCCTGCATAGAATACCTCCTGGCTCCATATCATAAAACTTGGTAACTTACATTTGATCAGTAAAAAGTATTTGGAATATATCTTACCTAATTAAGTCCATTTACTTATTATCTAATTAGAATCGTTACTTTATCAAATATTAATTGATATACAAAGTATAATATGTACTAAAATAATAAAAAGACTTCCTAAACAATATCACATGGCGCTTTAAGAGGGAGAGGTGGTAGCTCAGTGGAGTACCATTCCGAATTCCAGAGCATTGCACAGGGTCCGAATCCTCATCCCAACAATATGTTGAGCCTTGTACCCAACCTCTGAGCTGGTGTGCCCTGCAGGCTAGTAGCCTAGCAGGGGTTGTTTTCGGACCAATTATCTTTCCTAATCAAAAAATAAAATTAAATCACATGACGCTTTCTATTAGGGAGTTAGGAGTTTTTACTCATGCATTATATGAGATTTAATCTCGTGATTTCAATTTTGTATACTAAAGTTTTAAATACCAAACCAAGTGACATTTGATCTTATTATTTTGAAGTAAAATATAATATATATAATTCTAGTTCAAAATATAAATTCTGCTATAATATAATACTATCAATCTAATCTAATGCATAACCCATTTTTCTCATTTGGAATGATTGAACATACTTTAATTTCATTTTTCATTTGGAAACACATATCAACAATAATTTAAGACCACTTGCCGTTGTTGATCACATCTAATTTTTCTCTATGTTATAAATATTTTTGTATTCACTAACTTCAATTACCTTTAATTTTTCTTTTCCTTTCTTATATAAAATATCATATGGTTTATCTAATACTCTTATTATTAGAAACTTTTTGCATAAGCAAAAGGATAATATAATTTAAAACAAAGGGAGTGAGTAGGAAAGTACATTGTTGCATAAGAAAGTATTAATAAAAGGAATATATTTCTTTGCATCAAGAAAAGGTTGTTAATGTTGCTCTAAATTTGTATACTCATAACTAAGATAACATGGCTTGGGAAATTGGTAAGATTTGTGAATAATTAATAGTATGCATTATGGGTTTGGCAGCTTGTAGCACGATGTAATAAACCTAACCATTTGCATGTTTAATGGTCTAAGAAATTCATAGCTTCTAGCTGTACTAACTGCTAGCTAATAGGCCATAACAGATCATGGACATGCAGCAGAAAAAAGGTAAACAGTGGTCCTATCATTTCTTTTTGGTATTTCGACATTGTCAAGTTGCCTTCGAGTTAGTATTCCATTCCAATTTCCACCCCTGTTTTTGGATAGTTACACTTTTTTTTTCATTATTTTTTAATGATTATTCTTGTACCTTGTTTCGATTTTAAATTAAATAATATGATCCATTAAGGCGGCGTTTGATTTAGGATGTTTAGGAAAGGGTAAGGGAATCAAGTAAGATGATTTCCTTGTTGTTAATTAGGTGTATTTAATCATCTTTATTATATAAGGGAAGAGGGGAACAATGGTGTCCTCTTTTGAAATGCCTATTTTGCCCCTTTTCCCATTCTAAATTACAATTTCACTTATAAATCAAAGGGGACTTCAAACAAAAATACCAAAAATATAATTATAACAATCACTCACAAGTCAACTAAAATCATGAAATTGCATAATTTACATTATGCAAATCAGTAAAATGAGGAAACTTTATAAAAACTTAAAAATTCACTTACAAACTATGAAAAAATTGACTTGAAATCAAAGTGTCCACTTTCTTTACAATTTATGAAGTACTGTACTTAATTCAAAAATCAACTAAAAAATTATAATATTAGAAATCATAAATAAATTCAATTAAAATTCTATTTTGTTCATAGAATTTAACTTTGAAAACTAAAACAAAAAACAAAAAGAATGGTGAAAGACTTAAGTGACAGAAACTAAACCAATCAAACTTTGCAACTAAAAACAAATATACTTTGTATGTCAAATGTTCAAATTTGGACTCTTATGCCGAACAAAATCGAGTTTTTGTTTCGATTAAAATTCAAGCACGCATCGCGTGCAAAAAATTCTAGTTTTCTTTACCCCATGGTTACCCACCCCCTAACTCCTCTACATTGTTTCCCACCCCTATCCGTGATATCACTTATGTTGGAATTTATAAGAGTAATTTTTAGAAACTCAAAATTCGCTTCAAAAGAATATGAAGAGTCATTTGTCTCACATTTAAAGAATAAAAAGGAAGTGTACTGTTTATAACCATTACTCTTCCTCTACCCTTTGAGTTGTGTAATAATGAGACTTTTAGTGGGTTTGTGATGATTGGAGTTACCACACGATCCCGCGCTACTAGCCCGGTTTGGCTAGGGCCTTGAGCCTTAAACTTAACTATCTTTTTGGGTCAATATTTTGTAAGCATTAATGACTGTTTTATTCAATCTTAAGTTACCGTTTTTTCCCTAATCTCTACCTTAATGTTTTCGATTTTTCCTAATTTCTAGCCATAACTGCCGTCATAATTCTCACCACTAAATGACCGTTGTTTCAGGATTTTAGCCTTCTTCTGATCTCGTTCTGATTTCCTATAAATACTAGCGTTTTGGTTTCATTAGAACACAGAAAAACACAAACAAATAAACTCTCTTTCTCCTCTATTATTCTAGGCAATATTCAAGATCGTTCTGGAGGTTGATTGTTGTGAGTCTGTGTGTTGTTACGGGGAAAATTCAACTTTAGGGTAGTGATCTTCTCATGCCACGATTATCTGATAAGTTAATTATAGTTGTAACCAATTTACGTTCCTACAACTTACCCTTTCTCTCCTCTACTCCATGGTCACTTTGACAACCACCACATTGTCACCACAATCACTACCTCTCCATCAAAATCACTACCTTCAACCTAAAACCTCAGACCAACTACCAAAATCTCGGCCAGCCACCCGATACCACCCCCTCTCCAACCAAAATCACCGTGTTTCCACCCCAACCTCAGGACGATGACGCATGGGAAGGGGAGGGGGAGGTTGGTGGTGTGGCCGGCAGCGGTGGTTTAGGGTGGGGAGGGGCAGCAATGGCATAGCAAGAGAGGGGATGTGGTGGTGCTACGGTGGAAGGAATAGTAAGAGGAGGAAAAAAGAGGAAAGACAATGTTACCAACCAAACAACACTCAAAATCTAAGGGTTTTGTATTCCTTTCCCTCCCTACTCCTTTCTTGATTTCATTTCCTTTATCCCTTGACAACCAAACGTCCCCTAAGTTTTATTTTCTTTATCTTGCTTTTACCCCTCTCTCATTTATTTTGTACCTTCTCAGCAATTTTATTTTAATAAGGTAAGAAGAAAAGAAGGTTAGGAGACCCTCTGCACGAGGAGAGCTCCAACCTTATCATTTAAAAAAATATGTAGAATCAACCTTCTCAACATGGTCTCTTTTGATTTCTTACTTCCTTGTATTTATACATCTCCATTTACCTTAGTTATTACAAAATAAAACGTTACCAACAAAGGAGAACATTGTTATTTTAGATAACTCTGCACATAATATTTGTTTGATTATATACATGTTTAATGGTTTCTTATTAAACAAATTGACAATAAGTAGAGTATTTATAAGTCTTATTATATGTCTCGCCCTAATTTCTCTCTCCCCTCTCTCCTCTTTACTTTCAAAAACCCTAGCCTCCATTGTTGATTTTTAAAGGGGCTTCCATCGGTTTTACCGTTGGAAAGCCCCCACCTTTGTTTTTTTATTTGTTTTTAGGTTTCCAATAACAATTTCTCCCTCGAAAGAAAGGGTTTTCGATCTCCTTCGTAAGAAAAGGTTTTTCGATCTCCTTCGAAAGACAAGGTTTCTCGACCTCCTTCGAAAGACAGGGTTTTTCTCCTCTTTTAGAGGGAGAATTTCTATAGGTTACAATCCGGGATACTAGATCTAATGGATTGCCGTGAAATTATTTTGTTGGTGAAGAATTATGCGGGATCACAAAGGTTATCAATTTTTCGAATACGGTCAGATGAATCCGACGGAAATCATCCTCACGACTACAAGGGATCGTTAGATTGTCTCTCCAACAAGGCTGTATTTTCCAGCGATATAAGCGGGAGATGTTCCACATTGCAAGATTTGTTTGACGATCGTAGTTTTTATGAAGGAAATTTTTGTTTGATACAACTTATGTATTTGTTTGATTCGATTACTTATGTAGATGTCGTATGACTTTTTATTAATGAATTAATTTTACTATTCAAAAAAAAAAAAAGTCTTATTATATGTTAGTTGTCATTCCTTAGCTTGTATTGTTTTTAGATGTCGGAAGTCACAACTGATTTGTGGGTTTACTTAAACAACCCCAATCTATGTGATAAGTCCAACTTTTTCTTACAACATAAAACTTGCTAGGTCAATCAAAGCATTCTCCATAACTGTTATAGTCTCCTTAATACTTCATAGGATTATAATATATTCTTTCATGAATTATATACGTTATCAAGTTTTTATATGATAATTTAGTTTTAAAGATATCCATTATGCCAAATGTATGCACTAACGAATTTATACAGAATTAAAGGACATTCTTTGACATTTTGGAAAAATTTCTAAGTATCAATACTATAATGAATTAAGTACTTCCTTGTTTTGTTTTTATTGACTTAATTTTTAAGGCGTACTTGTCAATACAATATATCAAATCTTACTATATCTAATTATCAATAAGTAAAATTATGAAAAAGTAATTATTTTGTAAATATGCATTGGGGCAAATATAACAAAAATCACATATTATTTCTTATCTTGAGTACAAATCACAAAAGATGGTCCAAATAGCATATGTGAATAGTGTCAAAATTAAAATTTGTCTACTAATTAATAAGAAACGAACCAAATATATGTCTACTTAATAGGTGATATAACAACAATAATAATATTAAAACCTTAATATCAATTAATGCTCGTGGGGTTCACGTTAAAAATCAAGAGTATATATACTAATGATTGTCCAAAAATATATTTTTCTTTCACCCGTTTCAATCTACTCCCTCCGTCCCAAAATATAGTTCTCATTTTCCTTTTTTCACGGTAATTTATGCAAGTACTCTATAATATAAGAGGGATAGTAAAAAAAAATTTGTTTATTTAAATAAATGTTGTATGAGAAAAGATGATTTTAGAAGAGAAAGTGGAGAATAATTGGTGAAAGAGCATTAATTGTAACATTTTGGTTGAATAAACAAAGGAAAAAACAAAATTCAAGAAGCAAATAAATGATGGGACACGGTTTTTCTAAACAAATTATGAAAAAATGTGTAACTAAATATGAAAATGGGAACTATATTTTGGGACACCCAAGATAGAAATGAGAACTATATTTTAGGACGGATGAAGTAGTATTAAATGAAACTGGCGAATGCCAATCAAAATTATCGTTTTCCATGTCCTTATTAGTACTTACCTACATTTTGACCTATCCAACGGGTTTTGGATTCAGTAAATAATGGTCGGGTCGAAGATAAGTCATATGTATTTTCAGGTCGGGTCACAATATGAGTCAATGAAGCATTTTATCATCATTTTAATTCTTTTAGTTTTCATATAAATTGAGTACTTTTTGTTAGTAATATAATTTTTTTTTAGAGGTTTAATACTTTAATTATTTCATCTTTAGTAGGAGTATGAATGATCATATAAATAACATATATATGATTCAACTCTCTATAAAATAGGTAAAATGTAGATCAATAATGGTAGTATAAGATATAAACGATGTTCCATCATAACAAATTAAACATATTGAAGTGAAAATAAACATTTAATTCCATATAATGATATAATTATTGTTGATTATAAATTAATCGTCTTTTAAAAAAAATTGTTAGAATTGAGGATCAATTAGCTCGAGTATTCAATTCTAACTCTTAACTCAAAAAAATTTATTTCATCAAATTCGAATTACTTTAAACGTCGGATAGAAAATCTTGTTCAAAAACCCAAAAGAAAAAAATCGGATTGGATTCTCGAGTCTGATCACTTTTGGACATGTCTACCATGGTTATTACTTTAATTTGACCTCTCTATATAATGCATGTGAGTTCCCTAATAGCCGCATGTTAGTCTAATTAAGTGATAATACCCCAACGGCTCGTTTGGTAGTTGGTTATAAATGGTGGTAATGGGAATGAATTTGTGTGTAAATTTGTGAAAAATATCATTGTTCAGTACCATGGTAATGCTAACTTATCCTAAAGTGTCCACTTTCCTTCTTGAATTTTCATTCCCATCCAATACCACCTTGTAGGGTGGTAATGAGTGGTAATGAAAATTGCTTCCCCTTGGAGACAAAAACACAAGTTTAAGGGTGAGATTGCTTGTCCATGGAGAAAAAATGCCTCCCCATGGAGATTTTAAGGGTGCTTCCCTAATAAAATTACACATAAAATTCATTCCCATTACCGCAATTTATTAACGACTACCAAACGGGCCGCAAGTATAATTGTATACACTATGAAGAAAACTTGTAATCTTTCGAAAATAGGGTCATGTACTCATGTTACTGTTTATAGGTAAGAAATGAATTTGAGTAAGCAAGTGAAACACGATTTGGCGTAAGTAACGAGAAAGATTTATTAGAGACTGCAGTTTGTGCAAATATATTTCAGTGAATTCAGTGAACCTTGTCACCCCACCTTTCAACTTTCAATCATACTTTCTCTCTTACAGTTGAGGTGAACTGAATTGAAGGAAATCCCTTCTGCAAAAATATCAACATACACATTTTCTTTCTTTTCTTTCTTTCTAGTAACATCATTTTTCTCTCTCTTCTGTCTGTCCTTCAGTACTACTACTACTGTATCTTTTCTACCTGAAATTTATTTTATAAAATTCAATAAAAAACAAACACCCACCTCACCACTTTTAATGCTTTTTCATCTGTGTCAAAGCCTTAAAAAAACCCTGTTTTTATGTAATGTAAAATCTCACATCACTATAACCTTTGATTTGATAAAACTATTACTATATATTTTCTCCAGTCTGTATGAATTTACCCGTTTTCTTTTCCACAAAGTTTTAGAAGAAACTATTACTGTATGTTAAAGTTGAACGTATGTGTGATAAAAAGTTTGTGATCTTATTTCGGAAATAGAAACAAAAGAAATAGGTAAACGAATAAGGAACGTCTCGCAAAAGGAATACGAGTAAACTAATAGAGACGAAGGTAGTTGTATCGTATATCATTTAGATGCCGTATCAGAACATACTTTCAGATTTGTGGGGGTGCATTGTTTTTGGTCCACCGCTTAAAATAAATTAAGTGTTTATTTTTTATCAGATCAGGTCTTCTTCTTGATTGGACCCCCTCCATTGCACTGCATCAAGTTTTCATTTTTATTACAATTTATTTGCTTATAAATGGTTAAGAGTCGTTTGCAATTTCCCAATGTTGTTATTCCTCCAATCATAGACTTTGATCTTCCTTGGGAACTTTTATGTGTTTAAGCAATTTGGAAATGATATTTTTTAATGTTCTTATCCTTCTTGTCTCCTTGCATTTCTAGCTTTCTCTAGTTGTTTGAATAAATTAATGGGTTCTCATAAACAAATATGTGGACTAAGTTGATGATCCGTTTCATGGTTTTTGGTCATACAAAAATACCAGGTGTGGCCTTTTTTTTCACTTGGGAAAAGAGCAAATCCAGATATGAATCTATGGTCAGACCACAAAACCACCATCTTCTCTTTGTTTAGTACTTGTATATTATTAGGTGATGTCACAGAGAAGGTGATGTACTTATCTATCTATTGTTCCTATTCAGTTACTTAGGCCCGTTCTTTTGAAGTAAGCGAAATTGGAATGAACTGAACTGAACTGAACTGAACTGAACTGGAATGAACTGAATTGAGAGAAATTGAATCGTGAATTAAACTGAATAGAAAATAAGTCCAAAACAATAGGGCCTTAGAATCATATTCAAACTCTATTCATCAAGCTTGGCTTGGCTCACTTGGTGAAGATTCCACCTCGTGACTTCAATGTCAATAGTTTGAATCCCACCAAGTGAATGACACTTGACAAAGGATTCTCCATTCCCATTCCCCCCTCTTTCCAAGTGCTCGGATCTTTGGATCGAATACTGTGCGAGGGTAGCCTAGAGATGCAACAATTTTTTGATTTTAGTTGCTTTTATTTGAATGTAATATTTCTTTCTTTTGGAGCAATTCGACCATCACTTCACCTAACCCTACATACCAAAGACATGGATAATTGGGTCAAATTTTACTCTCTTTTTTCCTTAATATTTGTGCAAAAAGACATTTGTTTCAACTAAAAAAACCAAATGTAGTATATTCAAATCATGGTGGAAGCTTTCATATTTCGCTTTCATATATATAACTTGAATATCAGGGAAGTCATTGTATGGATGTTGGATGAATCATGAAAAATTGTACCAAATGCTCCCAAAATGCCTAAAACTGAGTAAAATGGACCATACGAAAATTTCGAATATCCGATTATCTGATCCGGTAATTTCTTAGATCGGATACGAAGCGCTGCTTTGCCAATTCGAAATTACTTATCGGGTCGAAAATCCGAAATGAACTGCCCTAGTAAGTTGTAGGTTCGCGGTTCGCCTATGAACTCGATGTATACTAGAAATCTCTAGTATATAAGGGAAGGAGGGAGCAATGGTGTCCTCTTTTGAAATGTTTATTTTGCCCCCCTTCCCATTCTAAATTACAAATTCACTTACAAATCAAAGGGGGCTTCAAACTAAAATACCAAAAATATAATTATAACAATCAGTCACAAGTCAACAACTAAAATCATAAAATTGCATAATTTACGTTATGCAAATCACTAAAATGAGGAAACTTTATAAAAACTTAAAAATTCACTTACAAACTACAACCTATGAAAAAATTGACTTGAAATCAAAGTGTCCACTTTCTTTACAATTTATGAAGTACTGTACTTAATTCAAAAATCAACTAAAAAATTATAATATTAGAAATCATAAATAATAAAATTTCTATTTTGTTCATAGAATTTAACTTTGAAAAGTAAAAAAAAAAAAAAAAAAAGAATGGTGAGAGATATAAGTGACAGAAACTAAACCAATCAAATTTTACAACTAAAAACAATTATACTTTGTATGTCTAATGTTCAAATTTTGACTCTTATACCGAAGAAAATCGAGTTTCTATTTTGAAAAAAAATCAAACACGCATCGCATGCAAAAAATTCTAGTCTTAATATATAAATCATTCCTTTACATATTCTATATTGAAAGTTACAATCATATATATTATTTCTTTTTCAGTTTTATTACTCTTTTTCATCTCACCAATCTTTTTCCTGCCCCTATTCAAGTATATTGATAGAGAATAGAATTCTCTCTGATTTCAAGATATATTTTGTAAAATAGTATTTTCAAACAATATTTAATTTGAGCTTTCATAATCATATTTTAGTAGGCAATGGTCATCATATTTCAATTATTATTTGATTATGGTCATACCACCCATTCCCATGAAAGCTTAATTCGTGATGTCATCCTTGTCCCTAAAATCATTAAAAACCTCATTTCAATACGTAAATTCACTTATAACAATTCCATTTCCATAGAGTTTGTTCTTTGTGGTTTTTCTGTGAAAAACTTTCGCTCGAGAAATATAATCACGAGATGCAATAGCATGGGTGATCTGAGTTTCAACAATATCTAACAATATTCTCCTACAAGTTTTTTCTATGTATATAATGGAATTTTTTCCTTGAATAATGCAAAAGTGAGTTTTAATTCCCAAAATATGCCCAAAAATATTAAAATTCCCTGCGTACCGTCCACGTAGGACGGCACGCGAGAAAATTGTTTTTTTTTTTGTTTTAACCCACGAAACCGCTACTCAAAGTAGCGGTTTAATTTTAATATAAACCGCTACTCTAAGTAGCGGTTTATAAATATAAACCGCTGCTCTAAGTAGCGGTTTACCTGCGCAAAATATGGTAAGCAGATATCAGTTTTCATAATAAACCGCTACTCGGAGTTGCGGTTTACAAAAAAAAAAAAAAAATTTTTTTGTAAACCGCTACTCCGAGTAGCGGTTTTACCTAAGTTGAAAAAAAAAATTCTCGGCACTTGTAAACCGCTACTGCAAGTAGCGGTTTTACTAAAAAAAAAAAATCTCGCGTGCCGTCCTACGTGGACGGTACGCAGGGAATTTTAATTTTTTTGGACATATTTTGGGAATTAAAATCCACTTTTGCATTATCCAAGGAAAAAATTCGTATATAGTGACTTCAGTATTTTTCTTTTTACTAAAACTCTTCATCTTCACGCCAAACTTCATGTGCCTGTCCAAAAAAAAAAAAAAAAACTTCATGTGCCGTGTGCGAGGAAAATTTGTGGATGAGCACGGAGTGGGTGAGTATTTGGTTTGCTGGCTAGTCGCACATATATGGTCCCCTCTACAGTCTATATAGTCTACTGCGGTTATTGAATTGGTCAATTAATTTACAACGAGTGTGCAACAAATTTTTCACATAAAATTCCATATCCAAATTGAAATTACCCTTGTCAGCTTCATCATCTAACCTGAAGTATTTTTTTAATACCCAAGCACTTCTGATTTCTCTGCTTCCTAGCAACTTCCCTGCAGAACAGCATAAGGTTATAGAAAATTCACCTTTCCCAATAGTTTACCCTGATGCCTTATCATTTATATAGAGATTGTAAGAGCATGTACAATGGTTGGTGTCTCTCCAAATAGCTCTCCACACTCTCTCTCCTATTCTCTCTCTTCAAGCTACTCTCAAGAGCCATGTCTAAAAACACCCAACAACAATAAAACCCTTTAAAGAGCTCTCCATTCAACTTTTCATTATTTTGTGGTCCCATGTCAATAAATGAACCTCATTTCATATTATGATCAAAGTTATATAAATTAAGTTATTCATGTAAATTAAATATAATTACAAATTAATCTTTTTCATAATTTAAGCAAAGTAGAATTTTTAAAAAACAATATAATTATGAGTGCTAATATTTAATTTTCATAAATTTGGCATGGAATGAAGAATTAACCTACAACATAAAAACTAATTTTTAAATATCCAATATTAGGCTCATTTTATAGATAAAGGAAAATTATACTTGTTGGCATAATAATTATTACCATCTTTTTTTTAATTTTTATAGAAAAGATCATTAAATGGTTGCATGAAGAAAAAAGAATTGAAGTAATTACAATTGTTATAACGGATGTGAGAGAGAAACAAATTATGAATGCAAAAAACGATAAAAACAGACAACAGATTTACGTGGTTCACCAATTTGGCTACATCCACGGCAGAGAGAGGGAGAATATTTTATTATATGAGAAGAACAGATTACAGAGAGAGAAGAATGTATTTCGTGATGTAAAACCTAGGTAAAAATAACCTATTTATACAAAACGGTCAAAAACGCGTAAAACGCGTTATGTTAAAACAGCCCGTCCCGCGCCTGCGGGGTATCGCCCGCGCCCGCGGGATCGAGCCTGCGCCCGCGGGTTTTCGAGCTTGGCTTGAATTCAAGGCATCTTTTACAAATCTCCACCTTGACTTGAATTCTCTCACAATAACCAGAAAACCAGATGCGTTGCTCACAACGCCCAGAATCTCCCAACACCAGATTTGTCCCAACAGACAACCAGACCAGATTAGTCCCTAAGGACTCCAGAATTGCCCCAAGAGGGCAATTAACAATCACGAACATTGAGTAAGTCCAAACAATGTTGAAACTTACTCTGCGGAACCGGCTTGGTGAACATGTCAGCAGGATTATCAGCAGTTCCTACCTTTTTCACCTTAATTCTAGTCTCACTCCTTAGGAAATGGTATCTCACATCAATATGTTTAGTCCTCTCATGATGGACTTGATCCTTAGCTAAACATATTGCACTCAGACTGTCACAGTACACAGTAGCCTGATCATGATGCAACCCAAGATCACTAACTAGTCCCTTTAGCCATATTCCCTCTTTAGCAGCTGCTGTCAATGCCATGTACTCTGCTTCAGTAGTAGACAAAGTAACTGTAGCCTGCAAAGTTGCCTTCCAACTAACGACAGAACCACCAAGAGTAAATACATAACCAGTCATTGACCTCCTACTGTCAACATCTCCAGCATAATCAGAATCCGAATAACCAGTGACTAAACACTGGGTATCATTCCCATAAATGAGACCAACATCAGAAGTACCTCTTAGGTACCTAAAAATCCTCTTGACTGCCTGCCAATGCTCCTTACCAGGATCACCCATGAACCTACTAACTACACTGACTGCATGTGCAAGATCCGGCCTAGTGCAAACCATAGCGTACATCAAACTCCCTACTGCACTAGCATAAGGAACCCGACTCATGTACTCCTTCTCCTCAGCAGTTTTGGGTGCAAAAGCCACAGACAAATGATTATTTGAAGCACTTGGAGTGTCTATAGGCTTTGCAGTTGTCATGCCAAACCTTGATAGAATCTTCTGAATATAACCTTTCTGACAAAGAAAAGTTTCTTCTGACTTCTTTCCCTATAGATCTCCATCCCCAAAATCTTCTTTGCAGCACCCAAATCTTTCATCTCAAACTCAGCACTGAGAAGACCCTTCAACCTCTGAATATCAGACTTAGCCTTAGCAGCTATAAGCATATCATCTACATACAGAAAGATATATGAAAGAACCATCACTCAACTTGTTATGGTACACACAGCAATCATACTCACTCCTGTTGTAGCCCAACTCAATCATGTAGCTGTCAAACCGCTTATACCACTGCCTAGGAGACTGCTTTAGCCCATACAAGGACTTCTTCAATCTGCAAACATAGTCTTCTTTTCCCGGAACTTGGAACCCATCTGGTTGTGTCATATAAATCTCTTCTTCCAACTCCCCATGTAGGAAAGCTGTTTTCACATCTAGTTGCTCAAGTTCAAGATCCTGATGTGCAACCATTGCTAGTAGCACCCTGATGGAAGTATGTCTGACTACTGGTGAGAAAATCTCATTATAATCTACCCCTTCCCTTTGTGTGAACCCTCTTGCAACAACCCGAGCTTTATATTAACCCCCTCAGTAGGTGAAGACCCCTCTTTCTTCTTGAAGACCCATTTGCATGTCACAATCTTCCTTTCCTTAGGACGTTTAACTAACTCCCAAGTCTGATTTTTATCGAGAGACTCCATCTCATCTCCCATTGCAGCAAGCCATAAAGTAGACTCACTTCCAGAAACAGCTTCCTTATAGGTGGATGGCTCATGATTTTCAACCTCCACCTCCTCAGCAACCTGAAGTGCATAGGCCACCATATCTTCAAAACCATACCTCTTTGGAGGCCCCACACCAACTCTTCTAGCTCTATCAAGTGCTATGCTTGGTTGATGAATTTCAGATGGTGGCTCTTCTTCATGTTGATCTTCTCCACCTTGGTGCTGTGATTCACTCTCAGCCTGAGTGACTTGCAGCTCCACCTGTTTATCAACATCTCCACTGACAGACTCACGGTAGACTTTACAGAAGGGTTAAGCATGGAATTTTCATCAAATATTACATTCCTACTAAGTATGACACGATTTTCAGAAGGTGACCATACTCTATAGCCCTTAACCCCAATCCCAAAACTAACAAATCTACCCTTCTTAGCTCTAGGTTCTAATTTTCCCTCATTTACATGATAATAGACAGTAGAACCAAAAATTCTCAACAAAGAGTAATCTGCAGGCTTACCAGACCACACCTCATAAGGTGTCTTGCAGTCAATACCTGTGTGGGGTCCCCGATTGATCAGATAGCAAGCTGTGCTTACAGCTTCTGCCCAAAACCTCCTAGCCATCCCAGCATTTGAGAGCATGCACCTTCCCTCTCCAGAAGTGTCTGATTCATGCGTTCTGCAACTCCATTCTGTTGTGGCGTGTTTCTAACAGTATGATGGCGAGCAATCCCTTCATTTTTGCAGAACTCATCGAACTCAGACCAACAGAACTCCAGACCATTATCAGTTCGCAGCCTTTTGATCTTCCTTTCAACTTGATTTTCCACTAAAACCTTCCACTTTTGAAATTCTTGAAAGCATCACTTTTATGCTTCATCATAATCACCCAAGTCATTCTTGAATAATCATCAATCATAGACACAAAATACCTGTGACCTCCAATAGATGCAACTCGGGAAGGTCCCCAACAATCAGAGTGAATATAATCAAGTGTACCTTTAGTTGTATGAACCGCCTTTGGAAACTTGCTGCGATGAAGCTTCCCAAACACACAGTGTTCACAAAACTCTAGGCTCTGCACCTTGTGCCCACATAGAAGATCCCTTTTCGACAGAATTTGCATCCCTCTTTCACCCATGTGCCCAAGTCTCATATGCCACAACTTGGTCAACCCTCCTTGTGAATCTCAGATGATGCAACAGCAGCAGAATCTGTCATAGTAGACCCTGAAGAATATATAAGGTACCAACTTTAATACCTTTCAGAACCACCTTGAACCCTTGTAGACACTCATAGCTCCACCTTCACCTTGAAAACTGAACCCCTTACTATCTAGAAGACTCAGAGATATCAGATTCTTTGTCATTAATGGAACATGCCTAACTTCGTTCAAGGTACAGAGTGTACCATCATGAGTCCTCACCCTTATAGAGCCTATCCCAACTACTTTGCAGGCAGCACTGTTAGCCATAGAAACATTGCCTCCATCTATCTGCTTGTAAGTTGAAAACCACTCCCTGCATGGACTAATATGATACGATGCCCCAGAATCAAGAACCCACACATCCCTACAATGTGACTGGCTATTAACTACTAGGGCCAGATCTTCTTCAGAATCACCTCCAGTTTCTGCCAAAGCAGCAGAACCTTCACTTTTATCCTGCTGTTTCTTTTTCTTAGGACACTCATTCTTCCAATGCCCCTTCTCCTTACAGTAATTACAGATATCAGTAGTTTTAGGACCCTTAGAATTCGAATTTTTAAAGTTCGTTTTCTTTTTACCAGATTTCTTTTGTCCCTTCCCTCCAGTAACTACTAATCCAGATGCCTGATTTTCTGTACTAGACCCAGAAGCCTGGTGACGGACTTCTCTAGTATGCAAAGCAGATCTTACTTCTTCTAACGACAGACTATCTTTACCGACAATAAATGAATCCACAAAATTCTCATATGACATAGGCAAAGATACCAACAGAATTAAAGCAGCATCCTCATCATCTACTTTAACATCAATATTTCGCAGATCTAGTAAGATGGTATTTAATTTATCAAATGATCTCTTAAAGACGTACCTTCCTGCATACGCAGGCTGAACAGACGTTGCTTCAAAAACAACTTGTTGGTTAGAGATTTCGTCATGTACAAGCTCTCTAACTGCAACCACAGACCAGCAGCAGTGTCCTGCTCCGCAACTTCAGTAATTATGTCGTCAGACAGACACAACATAATTGTTGAATGTGCTTTCTCCTCCAGAATTTCCATCTCAGCGGTAACCGAATCCGTTGCCTTCTTGGCCAACGGTCCCACAACCCCTGTTGCTTCAGTAAAGCCGCATCTTGATTTGCCACAGACAAAACTATTCCTCCCAGTAAATTTATCAATTTTGACATTCATCCCAGACATCTTTCTCACACAGATCGAACACCAAAGCTCTTGATACCAATTTGTTATAACGGATGTGAGAGAGAAACAAATTATGAATGCAAAAAACGATAAAAACAGACAACAGATTTACGTGGTTCACCAATTTGGCTACATCCACGGCAGAGAGAGAGAATATTTTATTATATGAGAAGAACAGATTACAGAGAGAGAAGAATGTATTTCGTGATGTAAAACCTAGGTAAAAATAACCTATTTATACAAAACGGTCAAAAACGCGTAAAACGCGTTATGTTAAAACAGCCCGTCCCGCGCCCGCGGGGTATCACCCGCGCCCGCGGGATCGAGCCTGCGCCCGCGGGTTTCCGAGCTTGGCTTGAATTCAAGGCATCTTTTACAACAATAAAAAGTGGGTCCCACACAATGGAGAGCCATCTCTCCATCAACCCAAATGGTATCTCCCCCAAGAGCCCTTTGGCAAAGTGTCTCCATGGAGAGACACCCAAGACACACCTAAGAGCCCCATTGTTGGGTAAGAGGTGGCTCTCCATTTTCTCTCTCCTTGGAGAGCTAGTTGGAGAGCCCCATTGTACATACTCTAAGATTGTGTAAACTCCCTAGTCCCTAGTCCCTAGTCCCTAGTCCTATTGTATACCGTTGATTTTTTATCTATAGGAGCCACGAAGGCAGTATAAAGTATAAAGAATGAGAGGAAGATTTGAACTTGTGACATATCGTTCATAACACCTCAATCTTAACCACTAGGTCAAGATATCCTTGATCCTAATTATAGTGTATTTCATTGTATTTTATTGATCGATATATATTATAATGTTATAATGATAAATATTTTACAAAAATATATCCCGAGTTTAATAAGAGAATAATCTATGAATATTCACTATCACACCCCCAATCGTCGGAGTAGGAGAAAGTCGAGCGTTCAGATTGGATTTGAGTCATGCATCAAGTGATGAGGGATCGTAAGATATCATAAGATCAAATAGAGATGCAACACTGACCAAATGACGACGAGGGAAGCAACAACCACAATCTACATAGAGGATCAGAGAAAGTTGTTGGCCAAATGACAAACGGTGTGTGCGGGTTGTGGATTCGAGATATGTTGCAGAGTTAAATATAATACTATGGTTGAGGAGGCATTATTGATGTTGGAGAAACAAAAGTAGAAAGTACCACTAAATATATTGCAAATAAGAAACAACAAAAACATTTTCGAATTGAAAGTAACTATGAATTTAGGAAATAGAATAACATTTTCCATACTAAAAGTAACTAGATTTCAAGAATGTGTGACACATGAATTAGTTAGTTATGTTTTGTTGATTATATAGGTTTACAAAGATGAGGTTTTTCTTATCATTTTAAATATTGTTTAACTTTAATAGTTTTTCACTTTCTTTTATTGAAATTAGATCACATTCTAAAAAAGTTGAATAAGATGTATAATGTTCAAATAAAATTAAAATACTTCAATGATAGAGTATTAAACTATTCCTATCAAAGAACCAACTTAACCAAAAGCTTAAGCTGATGGTTGGAGTCCTAAGAATAGTTTAATGCTCTATCACTCCCCCTCACGCGATAGCCCATTGGGCTTGAAGTGTGGATGCAGCACAAACCTCCTTCATATCTGGCACTAAATATTACGCTAGAAATGAGGGGTGGATAAGATTTGAACCCGTGACCTTTATGTCATGCTGGCTCTGATACCGTATCAGATGACCAACTTAACCAAAAGTTTAAGCTGATAGTTGGAGTCGTAGAATAGTTTAATACTCTATCATTCAAGACCACCTGATCCAAAATATAAAAAAAATGATCCCAATATACACATTGTGTTTTCTCTCTAAAGGCACCAATTAAACACCACATCCATACCTTACGATATTCTTTCATGACTTCATCAGGAAACATAGACGAACCAAGACCATTTTTCCTATTTTTTTTTATATCGCTAGGTGGGATTTGGCCATCGCGATTATAATTCAATTATGCAATTACATATTAAAATGGACTTCTCCAACCCAAAAATTATGACATTATATTCACAACTTTTTTAATGCTTTTGTTTTATGAAGAAAAATCATTTCCAACTTGGATCATTATATTAAAGAATAGATAAAGAAATATCTAAAATTTGTGTCCAAAAGTATTTCGACACAAGTGCAATTATATTTTTTTTTCTCAATCAACATAATTTATATTTCATGTCGTCACATTGGATCATAAACTAGTTTGTTGTGATAAAGGAAATAAATGTTATATACTTATATTTGATAACGGAGCCATGAGATCTTTTATTTTCTTGATTTATAAGCACAATGTAAAATACTTAAGGTTTCTAGTCCACATATACATAGACTAAAAATTTCGAAGAAGGTAGAATATTGTGAAAATCAGTCTTGGTTGAATCAAGAACATTGGATTGAGGACTTCAAATTTAGCTTGTTCAATAATTAAGGTTTCTAGTCCAAATATAAAAAGAAGATTAAAGAAGTACGTTACATCAAGAATCAAATAATGAAAGATGAAAAAGTCATTACATATTCCTTTATAGTAAGTTATCATAGAAACTAGCTAGAGTTGTGCGCAAGTAGAGGATCCATTTAGAAGGGTACTAAATTGAATGATATCAAAGACATTTTTATTGCTTGCTTGAGTAGTTTGACATGTATCCAACAAACTTTAATTACATAATCATATAGTACTATTTTCTTTATCAAGTTTTTCAGCCTGATACGTAGATATATAACTACTAGTCCACCCTTTTGTAGGCCGAAAAAGGTGAATGAATCTACCTGGAAAAAGAATTGAGGTGGGTTTTTGTCTCCAACCCAAACTTCATCGAAAACATCATCTTATCATTTAATATAAGAAAGTATATGATGAAACCATCTCACATAAATTATTTGATATAATAAATCATGCTATCCTTTGAGTTTGTGTGATTGCATAAGCTAACTAAGACTCTGTTCTTTTAAACTAAAATGGGCTGAAATGAACTAAATTAAACTGCGCTAAACTGAATTGAATTGCGCTGAACTGAACTGCAATTAACTGAAATTAATTGAAAATAAGTCCAAAAGAACAGGGCTCAATAAAAAATGAAAATAACTGCAACTCAAGTAGTTGCTTGATTGACATAAATTCATTCGAATTAGAATTTCATAGAAAGTAAGATAATGTAAGGTTGTTCGAATTACAATAATATAGGAATCTGTACGCGTACTTAGCTTCCTACGAAGTTCCACTTTTCATAAAATGGATGGAGGAAGATATTCACCTAGGGGGACCTATGTAAGTAGAACTTCCCATAATCAACCAAAAAGCTTCAACGAAAATACTACTTCTTATGAAATAATAATTCCTACATGCAACTAACAAGCCTTGAGAATAATAACATACTCTGTTAAATCAGGTGCCTCCCTCATTCGAGAAGTTAATGGGGGGACAATTGAGAAAGTGGAATTTAACTGGATCTGGGGTATTCATGCTCCGCCCAAAATTAAGAATTTTCTTTGGAAAGCTTGTAATGATGGGCTGGCTACTACTAGTAGACTGGAGAGAAGCCATATATTTGTTCCCCAAAATTGTTGTTTTTGTGACTGCCCTTCAGAGACAATCTGTCATCTCTGCTTTCAATGCCCTTTTACTTTAGATATCTATTTCTCATCTTGAGGATAAGTTTCATTGGCCTGCCTATCCTAGCTGGTTTTCTACCCTTCAATTGAGTTCGTTCCGTTCGGTTTTAGAAGCTTGTCACATCAATTTGACGTTGGAGTACCTTACGAAGTTAAGTATAGTGTGGTGGCATGTGTGGTATTTTCGGAATAAATTAATTTTCAATAACGAGAGTACGTCCTTTTCTCAAGCTAGTTTTATTATTCACTCTTTTATGGGAAAATGGGAGAAGGCCAACTTAGAAATCCCTTCTTTTAATACCCCTCTCCCCAAGGATTGTAAACTCCCAGTCCGTTCAGGCAAAAATCTTATTTGGTCCCCGCCTAATGAGGATGTGCTGAAAGTTAACTTTGACGGATCCAAGCTGGACAATGGCCAAGCGGCGTATGGGTTTGTCATCAGAAACTCCAATGGAGAAGTGCTCATGGCTAGGGCGAAAGCGTTGGGCGTTTACCCTTCGATTCTTATGGCGGAAGCCATGGGGCTTTTAGAGGGCATAAAAGGAGCCATTTCGCTCCAAAATTGGAGTAGAAAGATCATATTTGAAGGAGATAACATTGCTGTTATCAACGCTATGAGCCCAAGTGCCACTGGTCCCTGGACCATTGCTAACATTATCTTGGATGCAGGTGCTCTCTTGGGCCATTTTCAAGAGGTCAAGTTTCAACATTGCTATAGGGAGGCTAACCGACTGGCGGATTTCATGGCTCACAAGGGGCATTCTCACCCTGAAGTCTTGTGTTGGCTCCCCCCCTACTGTATTGATTTTTCCCTTCTTATCCGTAAGGATGTTTTAGGTTGGCCCCCTGACTAAGTTGGGCCATCTAAGGTTTTTCTTTCCCAATCAAAAAAAAAAAAAAAAACAATTATACATCTATGTATATTAATTATTAATAATCTATTAAAAGGCATTTATAAATAAGAAACGGTACATGTAGACACATAATTGTGTCTCCTCGCTTAAGGATCTAACTAGTTATTAGGCCCGGGCTATGCCCCGGGTAAGAAAAATTTCATTTATTAATATTGTACTTTGATATGATAGCACTAAATACAACTTGGTCTAGTGGTTAAAACTTTAATACATGAACTTCATGGGATCAAAACCTATACTATGCAATTTCTACTTTTTTTAGTGTACATGGATTACATGAACTAAAACTCCCTAGGGAGAGCGCCACGTGGCACCGTTCCCGGTTTACGCACGCCTTTTAATATCACTAGTAGAATAAATGCTATTTGCTGCGGTCAAAAAGAGGCATATTGCTGCGTTTTTGGGCGCGCAGCAATTAAGGGCGCAGCAATAGGTATTAATTATATTGCTGCGGTTTTAAACCGCAGCAATATCTACGCAGATATTGCTGCGGTTTCTAGTCCAAAACCGCAGCAATATATGTTTTTTTTAATTGAAAAAAATACAACATATTGCTGCGGTTTTGACCAAAAACCGCAGCAATAGGTACCGGTAAATTGAAAAAAAAATATTTTTTTTTTTTTGCATTATTCTATCAAATTTGAAAGACAAAAAGGCGGAAAGAAAATAAAACACTACTAATTGAAACTAATGACAAAAAATTATAATACAAATTCAAAAACATAAAAAATACAGATTAAAGTATATTATTACAATAAATTTAAGGCAGATTATAAAAAAATCAAAATTATAATACCAAAACAAAAAGCCTAATTTGTTAATAAAACTAGGTACTAATCTACTACTCCAAGATGCAAGTAAATGACCTAAAATCTAATCAACTATAAGCAACTCATACACTACTGATTGAAATGGATTCGCTTGAAGATGAGTGGGTATACCGGAGCTGAACCACCCGCAATGGAGGTGGATCTGAGAGATGTCACAAGATCTCAGAATATCACAGTGTGAGTGGGTATACCGGAGGGAAGTGGTGCACCCGGTCCTTGGTTAACTAGAATATCGGATTCACTGCACTTGTTTGTATCACCCCAAAATCGATTTGGCTTGTCAACGTTCTTTGGCGCTGCGACAAGCCAATCGTCTTCTTCGACAAGCCAGAGGCAATAAACATCACCAATTAAAGGAAAGAGAAACAGCGCAACAAATTGACAAAAGAGTATAATACCAAAACTTCGAAAATATAGAAATAATCGTCTTCTTCACATCCTCTATAAATGACGAACGACGACTGAATTTATAGAAGAGTTTGCGAGCGACGATCCAAACGACTGAATTTATAGAAGGGTTTGCGAGCAACGAACCAACGACTGAATTTGGCGTGAGTTGTGAGAGAGCGCTGAAACAATGGTGAACAGTTGTGGTCGAGAGGAAGAGAGGAGGAGAGGAAGAGAGGAGAGAGAAGATGAGAGAGGAGAGAGAAGATGAGAGGAAAGAGGCGTGAGTTTTGAGATATGAGGGAAGAGGCGTGAGTTTTGAGTTTTGACTTTTGAGATATGAGGGAAGAGGCGCGAGAAATAAACCCTAATTGAGTAATTGGGCCGCGTCTTTTTTTTTTTTAGAATAGACAATATTGCTGCGGTTTTGGGCGGGAAACCGCAGCAATATATTTTAAAAATATTTTTTATTATATTGCTGCGGTTTCCCGCCCAAAACCGCAGCAATATTAGTCTCTCCAGGCCCCACATTTTTTTTAAAATGTATCCGTTGAGCAATATTGCTGCGGTTTTAGGCGGGAACCGCAGCAATATTGTTATTTTCTATTTTTTCTATTTTTTTGCGTGTAATATTGCTGCGTATAGGTAAAACCGCAGCAATATCACCGCAGCAAATAGCATTTATTCTACTAGTGTATATTAGTATAGATAGATTTGTAAATGTAATTAGTGTAAAGATTAAAGGTATTAATTGAATATGTTTTGTTCATCTTATTTTTAGTCTTTATTAGAAAAAATAAGTTTAGATGAGGTCTAATAAAGTCTAATAAGTTCAAGTTCAATTCAGCAAAAATAAGAAATAAGGTATGACACCCTCACAAAATAGATCAAATAAAAGTTCATATGAGTTAAATAAGATCTAATGAGGACTAATAAGTTAATATAAGTTTAATTAAGTTCAGATAAGCAAAATAGGTTGAATAGAAGAGTCCCAAGTTTGTAATAGAGATTAATAAACAATATTAACTTGAATATCATCATTATCACCATTAATATAAAAATGTACTCCCTCCTAGGGATGTGTACCAGTCTAGGGCTGGATCGGAACCGGCCAAACCATTAGACCTTGATTGCGAGTTGGATTATAACTTTACCTCGCAATATGGACTGCTGAATTTCCTAGATTATATGTGGAAAAAACTTTATCTACCCAGTGGGTCAACAACCCACTACTAATAGAAACAAATAAATAATGGAATCCAACTCGTCACTTCTAATATTTTTTTAACTAGTTATTAGGCCCGGGCTATGCCCCGGGTAAGGAAAATTTCCATTTATTAATATTATACTTTAAAATGATAACATCAAATATCACTTGGTCTAGTGGTTAAAACTCTAGTATATAAACTTGAAGTCACGAGATCGAATCCTACACTATGCAATTTCTAATTTTTTTGGTTGTATGTGGATTACATAAAGTAAAATGAACTTAGGGAGAGCGCCACGTGGCACTGTTCCTTGTTTAGGAACGCCTTTTAATATATTAGTATAGACTAGCTTTTAACCCGTGCAAAAATGCACGGGAGGCCACATTTATATGAGATATTATAAATTATTTATTAGACAAAAAGACAAATGTTATTAATGTCAGCAACATTTTTGTTTAATGAGATTGATTGAAATCAAATTGAATTGACAACACATTATGATAAACAAACAAACAATTCACTATCTAAATTGATATATATAAAATTGGGTCAATTACAACTCAATACACGATTTAAACATTTTGAGAAACTTCCTTATAAACCACATTGGTTGAAACAGATGAGTTGCCACAATCTTTATCACATATTAAGATTTTCATACCCTTTTTGCTTGTAACTGAAATAGTAACATATAATTGTCCGTGGTTGAATACATAACCCAGCTGAAAAAAATGGGTAACTTTATTCCCTAAATGCGTCAATTTACTTATACAAAGCTGACTTGTTTAACATTAAAAGTAACCCATTCTGAATTAAAAATACAGTAACCCATTTCGACGTGAAAGTGACTTGTTTTGACCTAAAGTGAAATACTCTGATTAAACTTATTGTACTCCCGGTACACATAATAGTAATTGAATATAAAACCTACTAACCCTAACACTCTAATCATCACCACTGTGTTATACACTCTCGTTCCTCATTCCTCTTCCCTCATTCTCTATCTTTTCCTTCAAAATTGCCAACACTCAATTTTTTTCATACCGAAATTGCCAAAAATTACAACCTTAAATTTGTTGATCTATTTTAAAAATGATATTTCGATTTTTTGCACCTAAAAAAATACTTAATTTTTTATCAATTCTATTTTCAGTTTGTTTGTTATTTGAGATTCGATATTATCTATATCATTTACGTATATGTTGTGATTGTTACTTGTGTTCACTCAGATCGAAAAGTTGATTAATATTTCACCTCAAATTTTAGTTTTAAAATATTTTAAAATATGTTCCTTAAAATCTTGTGTAAATAATTAAATATTTAGTAAGATATTGATGACTTAAAAGTCTTGACATTGTAATTATCCTATATACTAAATATAAATTAACAAAAAATAAAGTATAAAGACATTTTCCAATTCAATTTATTTAAAAAATAAGTTTGACTTATTACATGTATAAACAATATATTTCATTATTTATATCTCACATCGACTGCTCCTTACAAAATTGAGATCAAGATTTCGAGCACCAACTCAGTGAATTTCATAATTATAAAACAGGTAGTTTGCTTAAAGAAACAAAAACTTTATAATTTATATTAAATAAATGAATAGAGCAACATGAGTAAAGTAGAAGTTATAGGTTTTATTATTATGTTCCAATGAACTTGTTATCATGAATTTTCTAAGTTGTAATACCTATGTTCGATTTTGATTATTAAGTTAGTATTAAACTATTAATTAAAATTGGACCTCGATGTGGAAAGTCTATGGATATTATGCCAAATGTGATGGTGTGATATATAACTCATGTATTATATATGTTATCTCGTTAGCAAGTGTATTAGCCTAGAGAAAAATTGATTGAATATTTATGGTTGCACCCACGCATTACGATCGGTCCCAGTAATGTCAGAAACCACACACATGGTTCTGCATATCAGAAATGATGATTTAGAAGTTAAAAATTCATAAATAAATTCATATTAGTTTAGAAAAATAAATCCAAAATGTTAACTATCTATAAGTTCGACTAAAAGTACTTCACAAAATCAAAATTTTACATTATCCACGTTGAAATATCAATTTTTGTTCATTTAATTAAAGGAATGTAAAAATTCTTTTAATCTATTAACATTAATCTAATAAGCTCCTTTTCTTTTAGTTTGAAATTTAATTATGGATTATGATAACATCAGTTACGTTTTAACTTTTCATGTTTATTAACTTTAATGAACTTGTAATGAGCCTTCAGTTTTATACTACACTCATGACAATAATCAAAATAGACAATAAATTTAATTATATCATGCCTTAAAAAATTCACCCAACTTAAATGACTAAAATAATATAAAAATTACTTCTATCACATTATTGATAGGGTAAACATATAATCTTATGTATAAAGTTTGATGAAAATTAAACAATTATCTCAAGGCTATATGTATTCCATCATCCCACTCAATAAAACTCTATGTAAAAGCCTTGTTTGTCTATCATTAAATAAGGCTAAAAGTCTGGGTAAAATACAACTTATTAATACCCGTAATATATATATATATATATAATATATATATATATATATATTATAATATATATATATATATATATATATATATATAATATATATATATATATATATATTATATATATATATATATATATAATATATATATATATATCAATCAATTTTGTTGAGCAAAGAAAAAACAAATTGATATCTAATTCCACAGGTTAAAGAAACCCATAATACATTTATCGACTAATTATAACCTCAATGACATATTAAGTTATATGTTGACGAATTATAACCTCAATGACATCTTAATTCGCACATAAATTCATATCTAATATGAGTTTATGATATTTAGATTTGTACAGAAAAGTACAACTTAATTTAAATTAGTATAGTTCATTTAAAAATCAACTATTTTGCATAATGAATTATTCCATGTAAGTTTCATAAGATAACCTCAATAACCTAGCTCTTTCTTTCCAATTGTGGCAATATGGATGTAACCACACAAAAAGGTGCATAATCATTTTCAGCCATTTGCGTTTATAGAAGAAAAGTGTATGTAAGCAATGAATTGGTGAAAGCAATATATGTAAACATTTATATATGATCACATAATTACTGCTATACGAAATAATTTAAGAAAGAAAAGTATAAGCATCAAGCAATGATATGGTGAAAGCAGGATGGTTGAAAAATTGGGACTTTTATTTTATTTTTTCCTTTACTGATTTTTGTAGACTGAATATCATTTCATGTATATTTATAGAGCTAAATGAAGGGCTTTATAATAAATTCCATATAAAAAAAACCTCCCATAAAAAGAACAGGCAATTGGTGCATTGATTGATTATGATTGTCAATCAGTTATACTAATCGTAAATGGAAACCTGTAATAATTGACATTATTAAAGAAGGATGATGCTCACTTGCACTCCTTATCGCAAGACACGTGGCATGTAGCAGCAAGAATCATGACACGTGGCAAAATGTATTGGTTAACTGCCATGTGGCAAGAATGAACCTTGTTATATATATATATATAGATGATGAAACACACGGCAATCTTAATTGGTTCGATCCAAGGACAGAGCAGTTTGAGAAAGTACTCCCAATAGTTTGGATTATTCTACAATAACCTATAGTTGGGATTATTTTGTGCGGAACGGCGATAGTTTGGATTATTCTTATCAATTTTTCCAAATTAGAAAAAGTTGATATTTTGAAAATATAAATTAAGAGACAAAATGACAAATTGAATAACAACTCCCTCAATATTTTAAAACGACTCACTTGGAATCTTGAGACTATTCACAACTAGAGAGAATTTTCTACATTTTTTTCAATATTTAAGAAAAAATATAGTCATGTGGAGTATATCTTGTTTGATTCGTTTCAACGAGTACTTTATTAATATTCAATCATTATAGTTTCTACTGCGAAAAATATAAGATTAAGGAAGTACATTGGTAAACGCGCACAATCAGTACTTAAGTTATAAAAATACAAAGGAAGTACATAAAAACTTTTGTTTTTATTTATCAATAAAGTTACACGGTCGATATGTAAATAGAGCAAAAATCAAAATGATGAACTACTCTAAAACCGATCTGAGGAAGTACCTCATATAATACTATCATAACACAAGTAAATATGAAACGTGTCCATACTAACACTCCTTATGCAGCTGAACTTCTTGTCATCCTATAAGCTAGCTACACAGTGTGCGAAAAGTTAAGATTATAAAAACGCAATCATCTACTTCAATTGTAAAAACACGGTGTATCTTAACTTAGGAGATAGAGTAGACATTTATTTGAATATTTTGACCTCTTGCAGGCAATGGCTCAGGGCGAACTCTATGATCCTTATTAAGCATTGCAACCGCCAATTTAATCTTGTAGCGGACAATATGGCTAAGGCATGTAAAAGCATGAAAGCCGCTTGTATTGTAACCAATTAACTCTGAATTGTAATAGTTTTGAAACTATTAGTTAATGAATGAATAAATGAAAGACTTTTTTATTAAAAAAAAAAATTGGAATTTTTTAAATATAACTAATCATAAATTGAATATGCCCTGAGGAGGAAAAGACCCAGAGGCAGCAGGAGATAAGACTTCCAAGTGATTAATGCAGGGACCAACAAATTGAAAAAAACAATATAAATACATAAATTATACGTATAGCATATATAATATATGAGGACGAAATTCAAACACGAAAGTTTGGAGTTTGGACCCCCCCCTAAAAAAGCCCTCACTTGGACAATCTTATCTCATCTCTTTAACTATATACATCTACATCTGCTTATGGAAAAGGGAAAAAACAGGTGGAGTGGATTCCATAACGTGCGAGAAAAAACTAAATTTTTATCCGGAGAGGTCATTTTGTTTATTTCCTCCATCTAGAAATGGCCAAACATCAATAATGTCACCTTTAGCTATGGAAAATTTGTACCGTTTTCTCAAATTTGTAGTAGACTTTAGGTTTCAATGAACTATTTAAGAAGCCTACCTCTAAATTTTTTTTATAACGAAAAACTAAAATAAAAGAAAAAAAGTTTAAATTGTTTTTGTGACAATTTCTTGTCATTTATAAAGTTATAAACTTATAATGTACATCCATACGGCCGGTTCAATTTGACATAAACAACTGAATTGAATTGAATTGAACTAATTGCAACTGAACTAAACTTATTCCAACTGAACTGAATTGAATTGAGCTAATTGCAACTGAACTGAACTTATCCCAACTGAACTGAAATGAATCTAATTATTAAATTATAATTGGGGCTGAACTGAATTGAATTGCAACAAACCGAATTAAACTGAACAAAATTGAACTGAATTGAAAATAAGTTGACGAAAACAGGTTTAGTTCTGGATTAAAGTAAATAGGAATGGAAAGAGAATAAGTGATATTGCATCTTGTAAGATGTTGAGTACTTGAGTTGGTAATTACTCCACCTTCCTCCTTAGTGGTAGACATTCTAATTAAACTTCTAATTTCTTATGGGGTAGGGCTCTTAATTGACATTTTTTAATAATTTTTGGCTAAGAGCGGTTTAATTTTAGTATGACCTGCAACAATTTAAAACAAGTATTTTCGTTTTTTCACTATTCATATTTTCACTTTGATTAAAATTTGTGACTTGTATATAATGAAAAACATAGTGAAGTGGGATCTTGTTAAATTCGTCTCCAGGCATACTTTCATAAAATGTAATTTTTATAATTTTACTTTAATGTAATTATAGATATTTGTGGTCACAATAATGTCTTGACATGCGTGAAAGTGAATTTGTTGCAATTAATTCGAATCCGAGAAAGTAATTTGATTTTACGTAATTTGATCCTCAAAAGTGGCATGAATTTGCCCAACATAATTCCAACTATTGAACTAATAATTAGTCATATTCATATTTAATCATATTTATTTTACTTTGAAAATAGTTAACAAAGTTAAGGAAACCCTTTTCTTTTTATCACATATTTTGATTTTGAGCTTTAATCTTTCTATTGCCAATTTTTAAATTCCATATGATTAGTACTCCTATTATACAAGACAGACTAACTATATACTTCATGAGATAAGTATTTAGATCTTTGGGCTTGTTGGTTATCTTTTTTGTTTTATGTTTTTTAAAACCAAAAACAAAATTATAGAAATCAGAAAAAATAGTTTATAGTATTATGTTGTGAATTATTAAAATTGATATAGTATTTGATAAAAGTATTATTAATTTTAATTTTGTTATACTCCCTCTGTATTTTTTTATCTTTCTCACTTAGAATCTTGACAATATTCACAATTAGAGGGAATCTTTTAGATTTTTCTCAATATATAAGAAAAAATATAGTCATGTGGGGTCTTGTTTGATTCGTCTCAATGAGTACTTTATTAATATTCAATTATTATAATTTTTACTAATATGTAGTAAAAGATATTCAATGTAGAATAAGTACATTGGCAAACGTGCAAAGTCAAAGTAGGAAAGATAAAAAAATACAGAGGGAGTACCTCTTATATTATATAACTTTTACATTTATAAAACCAAAACACTGGAAAATGAAATTGGCAAGACAAATACTAAAGTTATATATTCGCTGCGTAATCTAAAGATCTTCATTGTTACTGTTCTTACATATACCAAGGAGGATCCATTTGTGTGGGGTGTGGGGTGAGTAAAGTAGGAGAGAGAAAGGGGTTAAAATAAATAAACAAATAAAATTGGGTTAAAGGAGGAGGGGGAAAATGAGTAAAATTGAATTAATAATGTAATAATGGACCATGTGATAGGGACATAAGAGGGTAAAAGAGTAAAAATATTCCAAATAAGGAATAAAGTAAAAAGCAAGAAAATCTTTTGAAAACGCACTTAATAAAAAAGAGGGAAGATTTTTAGAAAACGGAAGAAGTAGATTACAAAGTCTACAACATTTTCGCACGAATAACATTCTCTTACTTTAAGGAAGCAGCGAGAAACTGAGAATGACGAGTATATAAAGGTTTAGAACAGTGAGAATGAGACTGTGAATGCTATCATCAACGACATTATTCCCTAATTAATTAACATTGGCAATATAATATACAAGCCGTCTTAGCTCAGTGGTAGAGCGCGTGGCTTTTAACCACGTGGTCGTGGGTTCGATCCCCACAGACGGCGTTTAAGCAAGATTGTTTTTAACTAAAATTTAGATCAGCTTCGTGAATTATTCTTTTCCAAAAACAATTTTTTTTTGTAGTTTTTTCTTGCAAAATAATCTATAAATATGAAAATATAATTCATCTATCTATTTATATGAACACGTGACCTTTGGAATGAAAAGTAAGATTTTAACCATTAATACATTATTTTGTTTAATGTTTCAAATAAATATATAAAGTCTTGTAATAATTGAAGTTATCTAAAAAGACTTAACAAGTATATACTCCCTCCAATTTTTTTTATTGCTACATTGTTGTATGCACAATAATATATGCAATGTCATTTTCAAGGTTTTTGGAGTATATTTTTTTGATTCATTTAATGTAAAATAATGAAAAAAAAAGTAGTGTTTTGGGTGAAAAAAGAGAAGAATAAATATAAAAGTATTATTTTATGGTGGGTCAAGTACCCCAAATAAGGAGAGCAAGTTCCACATAATTAAAAACCTAGCCTCCCCTCTCCTTTTCTCTCTCTAAAACCCTAGTCTCCCTTACTCCTTCTTCATCAATTAAGGGGCTGCCATGGATGTTTTCATCCATGGTAAGCCCCTTTTTCCCTTTTATTTTCAGTTTTTAGTTCATTTTCTTGTTTTGTTCAATAAATTAGTATCTCTTTATGAGATTTTCTCAAACCCTTTTATGGGGTTTTTAGTTTCTTTTTTGGAAATCTCCTTCTCCCCTATGGGAGTTGTGAGTATGGTTCTTTTGTTTTTAGGTATGAGAAATTATTCTCATTGGTTGAAGTTCGAGATTCAACATGAAGATTTAGGATTTCACAACTTCTGTAAAATTATGGAAGATTATTGGAGTACGTTCATCCCAAAATTTCCGCATCTGCAGATCGTATGCCGAACCAGAGCGAACTCACAGATTGCATTGCTTCAGATGAAGATTTTTATTAAGGCAAAATTAAGTCAAATCTGCGATGTTTACATTTCTAGGGTGATATGTATTTCAATTAGAATTTTATGTTTTTCAAAAATGACTTGTAAGTGCCGTTTGGCGAAATATTAATGAAATCCCTTTTCTTTCTTTCAAAAAAAAAAAAGTACCCCAAATAAGGAAAATATACCAATTAAAAAGAAACAATCATTACGGAAAATGTAGCAATTAAAAAGAAACAACCATTAAGGAAAATGTAGCAATTAAAAAACCCGGAGGGAGTATATCTTTAACACTCTTACTAGTTATTGGACCCGTGCAAACTGCACGGGAACTTTTCAGTAATTTTTTTCCGCTAAAATCATTGAACAAATTAATATACAACATAGACGTGATAATATTAGGATACATAAAAAGGTATCATCAATTAAGTAACAGATTTAATAGCTCTTTTATTCGAAAGAAAGTTAATAAGGTGAACCTTATATACTTAAGTGATGAATTTAGAATTAATAAATAACAATCTCCATAAATATCATTAAAATAATTGACATTAACAAATTAGGCAAATATCTTCATTAGTCAGTAATTGAACATTTTGAAACACTACTTTGTACACCATGTTAGTTGTAATATTCGACTTCGCTCGATCTTTATCACAAATTAGAATCTTCAATCCTTTTTTGCTCGTACCTCTTGAAATCGCCACATAAAATTGTCCATGACTGAAAACCGGCCTAGGAAGATATAAACCAACATGAGATAGAAATTGCCCTTGGCTTTTATTAATTGTCATTGCAAAGCAAACAACCAAAAAAAATTGTCTCCTTTGAAACTTGATAGGAAATTTTGTTCCATCAAGTGGGGTTAGTGTCATTCGAGGAATAAACACCTTGTCGCCTACGTTACTTCCAAATATGACTACAGCTTCAACGATGCGATTACCAAGTTGTTTGACAACCAAACGCGTACCATTTCATGCATAACCCAGAAGTTTGGTCAATATTACAGAGAAGCATTGATCTGAACTTATTGATATGAATTTATCCGAATTGAAATGAACTAATCTGAACAAAATTGATCCGAACTTATTGGACCCGATTGAAACTTATTGGATCTGATTGGAACTTATTGGAACTTATTGAAACTTATTAGACCTGATTTGAACTTATTAGACCTTATTCCGTCGCATAATATAATGCTTGTTTCTTTTTCAGACGGTCTCCAAGACGTAACTTTGACATTTAATATCTTCAATTCCGTATTAATAAAAAATATAAAAAGTTGATATTATGAAACTACAAATTGAGACGAAAATCGAACAAGATCACACATGAATATGTATTTTATATATATACAAATGAAAATATTCGGTCAAAGATTTCAAAGTTTGACCCACCAAAAACGAAGTAGACACTATATTATGGGACGGAGGAGTAAAATTTATCTTTCAAAAAAAATAGTAATTATTAGTTATCTCTTATGATTAACATTTTAACAAAAAGAAATACTATTTATATGCTTGTCTATACACAACTTTCACCACTAATATATCTAATAGTGTTGCTCTAATTTCATAAAGCACTAGTAGGAAATCAATTAATAACATTTATATCTTTCATTGTTATTAGTAACGAAAATATGTTATATCTTGTTATTTAAAGACAAATTGCAAAATATTATAATTATGATGATTATTATTGTGAACCTTATTTGACCACGATTATAATGTTTTTTAATAATAACATAATCAACCAATAGTAATATGAGTAATAAAATAATAAATAATAAATAGTAATACAAACCTAATCATATATAATCATAGCGATAAGAATAACACATCAGTTAATCGTAGTATGAATAATAAAATAATAGGCAATATTACACATGTACATATAATACTATATAATAATCATAGTGATACTTTAATTAAAATTTAAATTCAAATTTATTGATCATTAACTATTTGGAATTGATTGGAACTTATTGGACATGATTAGAGCTGATTGGAACTTATGACCCTGATTGGACTTGATTGAAACTTATATGAACTGAACTTATCTGAACTAAACTAAACTGATTAAACATGAAACTTAATTTATTAAGGTAAACAGAACCCACCCTAACTTTTACGCTTGTCAATGTATTACTTTAGTCATTAATATCTCTAATATTTTATTTATAATAATTATAAAAAATTGGTAAGTATTATGAAAATATACAATTAAATTAATCCAACAAGATACTCCCTCTGTTTTTTTTTTATCATTCCTACTTTTCTGTGCGCGTCTTTCAATGCGCGTTTTAAAACTTAAATATCTTTCATTATATATTAGTAAAAATTATAACGATTGAATATTAATAAAGTACTAATTGAGACGAATCAAACAAAACCCCACATGACTATGTTTTTTCTTATAAATTGAGAACATTTGAGAAGATTCTCTCTATGCATGAATAGTGACAAGATTTCAAGTGAGAAAGATAAAAAAAAACAGAGAGAGTATTAGTTATTACATAGTAACATTTAAATTTATACATGTTATATTAAGTTCAAAGTTAGAAGTCTTTACCCATGGAAATATGCAACTGTTGGATGACATAAGGTAAACACATGGATTTACGAACAAGTATGTGAAACGGGCGGATTGGATCCACCGCTATAACTCGCGCATAAATGAACTTAAAGCAAATGACTTTGCCTTATGCGTGGAGGAGATTTTTTTCGCATTAACATGGGTACGTTGCTTCCTAGATAGAGCAATTTTCACCCTTCCATGCACAATTTCTTTCTTATTTTAATGATTTAAAAGGAGCATACATGTTCAGCCGTTTATAGCAACCAATTAATTGCTTTTAGCATGAGTACATCTACCTAACTAATCTATATTCATGTTATTATATGGATAAAAGTGCACTAGATATTGGAAAACACACAAAACAACTTCTTAAAGTACATTGTTGGACTAATGCAAAAGAAACTATATATTTGGACGGGGATTAAGTTCAGGATTTGGAGAGTGTTATGCAAGATCTTGGAGGAGGGTAATACCAATATCTTATTGCACCATTTTTTTGGTACATTATAAGAAGTTAGGACACCCTATTCTCAACATAGTGTCTAATTACGATGTGTATTTTTAAAAACTCTATTTTAGTTAGCCATTTCTCCTTGATTAAAATAACTTGGGATCAAATCCCGTTTACATTGATACTTTGTCTCTCTCCAAACAACAAAGATAAAATTATTTATGTATAATTGAAGTCTTTCTTTGGTTACGATTACTTTTGTATAACCAAAAAACCTTTTTGGAACTTATGTATTTCGGTTTTCGGAGATATGATGATACATCGATAGACATGATTATCTTTTACACAAGCTTATATCCACCTAAAACTTTAATATGTACTTACAACCTATCCGTTTTCCAAACATAGACAACATTAAAAAAATTCATGATTTTTTTTATTTTTTTGCAATCCCAAACTCCAATGTGAAAGTGAGGTCCGAAACACGTGATGGATTTCAAATTAAGCATTGTGAAGCTCGTAAGCAAAGTAAGAGGGACAAACAAGACACTCCTCCTAGTTATAAACACAAAGTGAAATAAATTGGAATAGAAATAGTGGGCTAGGAGAGTTATGCTCCTAGTTAAGCATTGTTTGGAAAATAAAGGGTAGAGGACTTTTGTACTATATAAAGACATCTTAGGTCTTGACTCTTTCAACACATTGGCAGTTTGGCACTCAAACATGTTGAGATGTTACATATACCTTTAGGTTTCTTGATTAGAATTGTTGAGGGAGAGATGATAAGTATGTATAAGTGAGGTTCTCTAATATATTTTGATTGATTAATAAAAGTTTTGGACCTTTGGTACTTATTTCATGTTCAAGTTTGTAACTAGTTTTTCGACGTTAAATTGTATTTGACATGTTTTTTTTAAAACTCGTATTATTTTCTTGTTAATTGTTGTCCGGAATTCATTACACAATTTATACCCGTCTGCTTACATAGACCTAAATCCACATTTGCCTACACGAAATCCGGTATCCACTCACTATCCATCTTGGCCACCTATATCCACATCACATCAAACCTAAAAACACTTGCCAAACACTATTAAACAATTGAAACTTCATCAAAAGTTCTCTAGAAATGCCGACCTACAACTCAAAAGTCTAAATATAACAAAGATTAGTGTTCTAATAATATATGTTTAAAAAGTCAAACAATAACCTGTCTAATCTGAAGACTCTTGAATAATAATCATTTGTAATAGTAGGATCTCTAGAATTAGTTTGGTTCAGTGTTTGGGCATTGCTATAAAATCCATAAAAGCAGTAGAGAAACCTAGATGATAGATTTGGCCAGTGATGAAGGTATTCGTCTCTTTATATTACTATAACTTCTGTAATAATCTATCCTCTTATCATATAAATGTCCCCAAAATCTGACAAATCCATTGCAGAACATCCATAGCACATTCAATAATCCACCCACGGTCTTTCGAACTTGATATGTATTTTTTTTCCATTCCTATTAAAATATATTAAGGAAAACTCAACATTTGAAAGGTACAAATATAATAATGTGGACATTTAAAAGCATGATTAGAAATTGGTTGAAATGGTAATTGTGTTAGAATAATAGCAAGAGGTTATGGTTTCAAATCTTGTTGCAAGCTAATTTTACTTTTGTTAATCGACATGACTTATGTACACATTGAACAATTCATTTTTTTCTATATAATTTTCTAGATAGACAGTTAGCTTTCATATTTGAAAAGACTATCTCAATTCTATAGTACTATATCTTTTTGTTTAAAAGGAAAAAAAGAAAAGATTTATCTAAATTAAACAAGATAGAACTATAGAAGTTCAATTGACATCTTGGGTCGGATTTCCTTACCCATTTCCTATCCTTAAGTCGACCCTCGGCTAAACTTGCTTTCGTTACATACCAAAAAGAAAGATATTGAAATTGTTGGCACTTTTTTTCGGGTTTTTCACCATATACCTCTGAATTTTTTTTTGCACCGTATACCCTTTCACTTTTCCAAATTTATCATATACCCCTCATTTTTCGAAAAATACATCAAACTACCTTTTGACTAACGGTGTTAGCTAGACTTCCGTTTGTCATTAGGCCCTAATCCTCTCCTAATCCTAATCTAATACCTTAACCCTAACCACCCCAAACCACCCCTGCCCCACTCCAGCCTTCCCTCCCCCTCATCACCACCACCACCCTCGAAGCCCCCCTTCCCCACCTACAGTCGATGCCCCTCCCCTTCCCCCGCTAACCCCTCTCCCCTTCCCTCCCCCGTTCACCCCCTTCCCCCGCAGTCCCCTAACCTCCATCCACTTCTCTCGCAACACAACATCCCTCTAAACGATTGGAGCTTAAAGACAAACGGTTTAGGCGAACCAGACTGTGGGAACGAGCGAGGGAGGACCAACGACTGTGGAGACGAACGAAGGAGGAGCAACGAGAGAAGGGAGAGTAGTGCGCGAGGGAGAAAGGCGAAGCAGTAGGGGGAAAAGCTACGCGACTGTGGACGGGTTTCGATGGAGGCTGCCGGCAGTGAGGGAGTTGGTGTCGCGACTGCTGTGCGAGGGTGCAGCGAGAGCATGGGGTAGGGGATGCGTTTTTGCCCGGGGGGGGGGTGCTAGGGTCGGAGTGGTGGGGAAGGGTTGTTGGGTTGGTGAAGCGGTGGGGGGAAAAGGGAAAGGGGTGGTTAGGTTTAGGAAATTAGATTACGGAGTTAGAGTTGGGGTTTGACTTAGATTTGGACTAGCTAATTAAGGTTAGGGGGATTAGGGGGTTAATGAATAACGAAGATTAACGTTGTCAGTCATTAAGGGCAAGTTGATGTATTTTTTGAAAAGTAAAGGGTATATGGTGAATTTAGAAACATGCGAGGTATACGGTGCAAAAATTTTTTTGTCAAGGATATAGTAAAAAAAACCATTTTTTTTTAAGTTGATAGGATGAAGGACCCTACTGAACTGGCCTCGCACATGTATAACCAGTCAAATTTGCAGTAAGAAAAAACTCGCCCTAAAGTGCGTGCCCCTAGTGAAGTTTATCTTATCTTATTTGATCTTATCTTATCTATCTTATAAGATCGTTTATTGTGTGTGTCTAACATCTTATTTTATCTTATCTATCTGATCTTTATATAAGATCTTATTTTTTCTGATATAAGCTAAAATAAGTTCACAACAGATACTAAGACTAAGGTAAGAGTTTTTCCAAGTAACCAAGTACTCCCCCGTATTTTTTATATTAGTTTTTCCACTTGATTTTTTAAATGTGAAATATATTTTGTTACATTTGTCTCTATGTGTACTTTCAAAAAATTCATTTTTCCTTAAATTATTAGCACTTAGGGGGCGTTTGGTTCACAAAGGGGAAAGGGTAAGGGTTTAAGAAACGGAAACAAGGAGAATGGAAAGGCAAACCCTTAGATTTACTATGTTGTTTGTTTAAGACATCTAAGGAAAACCTTATTATATCACCATCTCTCCTCCTCCACCAGCACCACCACCCCACTTTTACTTCAAAATAAAATCACTTTGTAGCCACCCCATCCCTTCTTTCGGCGGCCCCTCCCCCACCACCGTCATCTCCTTTCAACGGCGCCTCCCTCACCGCCTTCTTCTTTTGGCGTTGCTGCCCCCACCCCCTTCTCCTTCCTTCGGTGTTGTTGTTGCTGCTGCCCCCACCCCCTTCTCCTTCGGCGTTTGATTTTGGTTTAGGGTAGTGGGTGGGTTTTCGGGTTTGGTAGTGGTAGTGGGTTTTCGAGAATATGGATGGCTTTTTGGATGCGGTGGTGGTGTTTTGGGGTGCGGTGGTGGTGTTTTGGGGTGCGGTGGTGGTGTTTTCGGGAATGGGGGTGGGTTTTCGAGTGCGGTGGTGGTGTTTTCGGGTTTGGGGGTGGGTGAAGCTCCGGCAGGTGGTTGGCGTGGGGCCATTGTCGGCGGTGGGCGTGGTTTTGGTGGTGAGGGTGGCGATGAGAGGTGGTGTCGGTGGCTGGGATAGTGGGGCGGTGGTTGGGGTGGTGGTTTAGTGGTTGGGATGGTTGTTCTAGTGGTTGGGTGGTGGTCAATCATTAGTCAAAGTGACCATGGAGTAGAGGAGAGAAAGGGTAAGTGAAACCTTGGGGGGGGGGGGGGGGTAATGGAAGTAGAGGAGTTTGGGGGAAAGGGAAGGGTAAAGGGAATGATTAAAATGTGCTAACAAACAACAAGTAAGGGAATCAACCTATTTGTTTCCCTTACCCTTTCCTAAAAACCTCAAACCAATCGCCCCCTTACATAAGATATTAATGGCCTAATGTGAGAGCTAGAGATCGCAAAAGTATAAATGGAAAAATCCACCTTACACTAGTGAAAAAAAGCTCTTTTGTTATTACATCACAAATAATGCTACGTTTTTTTTAAAAAACGGAGCATTTGAAATAAAAAAATTGAAAATTGAAAGAGTATTATAAAAAATATTATTGTGGGTATTTAGTTGAAGGTTTAGGGATGTGATACTATGAAAATGGAAGGTTGTTTGGATGTTGTAGCTTGGGTAAAAATGAAAACTTCATTCTCCAAAAAATCTGGAATTTCATATCCACACACACCTTATGGATTAAGGTCCCCATATACCCCCTTAGTAATGAACCGTTAATCCATGAGTGAACAAACAACTAGAAAAGGAGTTCCAATCATCTATATATGCTTGTTAGGCTCTCATTTTCATACGTATTATTCTATTCCAATCATAAAAACCAAATGCCTCCCAAATAGAAACTATATACAATCTCTCTATTTTTAACTAATTGTTCAATTTGTATTTTTTGGTAGTGTCTATTTCACATGTTTGACAATTAGTATGCTAAATTACATTTTAAGTGAAACCTTATAAGAAGTTAATTGATATGGATTTCCTATGATGCATCACACCCTCAAAAGATAATGTTGCATTATGAATTTACAAAAATTATTAAAAGAGACGGTCTAATTTTAATACTCCCTCCGTCCCAAAATATAGTTCCCATTTCCCTTTTTTCATGGTAATTTATGCAAGTAGAATCTAAGAGGGGTATCAAAGATTTTTTGTTTATTTAAATAAATGTTGTATGGGAAAAGATGATTTTGAGAGAGAGAGAGTGGAGAATAATTGGTGAAAGAGCATTAATTGTAACATTTTGGTTGAATAAACAAAGGAAAAAACAAATTTCAAGAAGCAAATAAATGATGGGACACGGTTTTTCTAGACAAATTACGGAAAAATGTGAAACTAAATATGGAAATGGGAACTATATTTTGGGACACCCAAAATGAAAATGGGAACTATATTTTGGGACGGAGGGAGTATAAAAGTAGACCTATTCACTAAATGGATTAATCTAGTTACTGAAAGAAATTAATCTAGTCACTATTGAGTTTATTCTCTTTTTAATATTGGGTTTACCATTGCCTAATTTTAATTTAAAAATAGGCGGTCTCTTACAAGACAAGCTCATGAATTTATCTATTTGTTTCTCAATAAATATATGTATTACGTGCAACCTCATTTCAATCTTCTCATCAATAAACTCATATATGTATGATTAATTATAGTAATCTCGTTTATGCTAATTAACCCTCGCAATTCAACTTGCGTGGACCCGGTTCACATTAAAAATACTGTGCACCAGGCTCAGGCACGTGACCCGCTACAAACTACTCACTCCCACTTTCCAAAACCTGTGATTTTCTCTCTTCAATAATACAAAAATAATTGTTCAAAACAAACATACACTATATCATGTCAAAACACACTACATCGTGCAACACTATCATGCCAAAAAAAACACAGCAAAATGCTATATCATTTCAAAATACACTATATCATGTCGAAACAAATTAAACTATATCATATTCATATACACTATATCATGCAACACTATTATGGCAAAAAAACAGCAAAACAACATCATGTTTAAACACACTATGGGCCTGTTCTCTTCGGCATACAACAGCTGAACTGAATTGAATGGAAATAAACTGAACTGAACTGAATTGAACTGAGCTGAATTGAAATGAACTGAATTGAACTGAAATGAATAGTGAAATGAACTGAACTAAAATGAATAGTGAAATGTGAGAGTAAAAATATTGTCCAAAATTGAACTGAACAGAAAATAAGCTGGAGATAACATGTCCTATATCATTTAAAAATAAACTATATCATTTCAAAATACAAAAAAAAAAAATCTTCTTAACAACCTAGGGAAAAAAAAAATTAAAATTCTCATACAAGTACACTGACAAAAACTAAAGTTACTAGCAAGTATAGAAAAATAAAAATATATAATATATCCTTTAAAAAAAATATATATATAAAAAAAAATCTAAAAAGGGAGGATTTGAGTTGATCACGCAAAAATCTTAAAAATTCTCCTCTCTTTCTCTCTCCACAGTCCACACCTTAACTTTTATTTTTTTTACCCCCCTTCCCCCCGCCCCTCCCTCTCCCCTTCATATATTCTCCTTTCTCATCCCACAAAAAAATACTCCCTTCACTCACAACATCATCAAACTTAAAATCATACTCACTCCATCCCAAAAAAAAAAACACAAACATTTCCTTTCTTTTATTTTCCAAATGAGCCATTTCTCCTTAAATCTCCCTTCTTCAGATACACTTTGGTACACCCCAACTTCAATGGACCAACAACAACAACAACAACAACAACAATCTTATCATACCCATCAAAAATCCTTACCATTCTTTAATTACCATTCCTCTCTATCTCTCTCCTCATCACATGACGTCGAATCCGACAACAGCTCTTCTAATAATAACAACAACAATAATAACACCACCACAATAACCACCAATGTGGTTGACCGTTCCGAAACAACATCTTCAACTTCATCATTTGATAGAGAATACATGTTTGAAAAACCATTAACACCAAGCGATGTCGGAAAACTTAACCGTCTTGTTATCCCAAAACAACACGCAGAGAAATACTTCCCTCTCGCTAATAGTAACACCACATCAGATGCATCTGCCACCGTTGTCGGCGGCGATAAATCCGGTGGTGGTGGTGGAGGTGGTGGTGGGGTTTTGTTAGGGTTTGAAGATGAGTCTGGAAAGTGCTGGAAGTTTCGATACTCTTATTGGAATAGTAGTCAAAGTTATGTGTTGACTAAAGGTTGGAGTCGGTATGTTAAAGAGAAGAAACTTGATGCCGGTGATGTTGTTTTGTTTGACCGTCATCGGTTTGAGTCTGACCGTTTTTTTATTGGTTGGCGTCGACGTGGCTCCCCTCCGGTTCATAATCCCGGTCCACCTGCTCCGGTTCAATTTAATCATAATAATAATAATAATAATCATCAGAATTATGGTGTTGTGCAGTCTCAAGGGTTTAATGGTGGTCCCCATCATCATCAGATTGCTTCCTTTCCGTCTTACCGACCTGACTGTCTTCATGCAGGTAACCACCCTCCCAAATTTGGACTCGCTTCGTTGAAGTTGCGAAGTATAACTTTACATGAATTTGCATTATTCATGAAATTTTATCCGAGGAAATATAATTTTTTATTTGGTTGAATATTGGAAATTCTATTTTTTATGGAAATGTCTACTTACCTTAGGTGCTAACCAAACACCAACACATATATTTACTTATCAAGAATTCTAATTTGCAATACATTTTAAGGTTAATCAAACAAGCTCTAAGTAAAAAATATATTTATTTATTTTACCATTTAATAACTTCAATAAATGGGTAATATTAATTTGTTACAAAAAGTAAAAGGATTTTTATTTTATTTTTGTCTTAAAGCTTTCGTGTAAAAAATAAAAGTTTTGCGAATTCTGAAATAAGTGAAACACTGCTCTAAAAGAAATTCTCCGATTTCTTTTACTATTTTGTTTATTTTGGAGGGGAGGAAGTATTTTTTTAAATTAAGGATTTAATTAAAAAGAGGAGAGAGAAAATGTAGGGAGAAGAACCGAACAAGAAACCTATCGTCTCGCAGTTGTCAACTCATTATAAACTTAAGTGTTTCGCCTCCTTTTGTTTCTTGTTCCCTTGTTTTTGTTTCTTTTGTTTCCGTTTTTTTCCCAAGAAAATCTAAGATTTCTTTCCTTGAAAATATATATACTATGTCCAACAAATTCGTTTCACATCTAATTAGAAAAATAAATAAATAAATTCGTTTCACAACTTTTAATAAAATGGAAAACGCAATTTCATATGATTTTCTATAAATGTACGGTAACGCTCATTGGAGTGCGTGACTGACACCTTCCAATTACTTGGGAGAAAAATGTGCTTCATTTCAGCTTCTCAAGTGTCCTTTGGTTTCGCGCGTGATTGTCATGTGCCTATTTTTTCGAATAAAAATTCGCTTGTAAGAAATGTGTTCGGGTTGTATTGTCATGTGGTCCAACTGTATATACGAATATATCCGAGTAGTAGTGAGAAAATATTATTTTGGATCTCTATCTGAAAAGTTGCAAGTATGAGTCAAAATTATGACTAAACCTAAACTTAAGTCGGTCTAACTAATTTATATTGACAAGTATGTTAAAAGAAAAAACGAACAAGCACGTGGGATGACATAAAATAATCGATTAAATCGAGTTACACAATTATGAAATGATATTAAATGTTTATAAAGTTAGTTAAGCAATAAAATAATTAATACTAGTTGTTTAATGATGATTATGTAGGGACAGAAGTTAGGCAAAAAGGAAGGAAATCAGGGGGTGGTAATTCAAAAAGAGTGAGATTATTTGGGGTAAATTTGGAATGTCAAATAGAAGAAGAAGAGGAAGATATTGAGGAACCTCAAACATCAGATGGGTCATCTTTATCAAGCCAAGGTCAAGGTCAGGTTGGGTCAGGTTCAGGTTTCGGCGTAAATCCTGTCGCCTATAATTACTTTGACTACGTGGGTTATCCTCCTAACAACAATTACAACAATCACATGGTTAGTTGCTTTCTTTAATTATTTTGAGTTAAGTTTGTTTGTTAATTACTTGGAATCTTCCTTAATATGTATTTACCCAAATCCCTAATTATTTGCTCCCTCTAATGAGACAAAATCAAAATCGTATAGTTTAATGTACAGGTTACACTAATACTGTGCATTAGGGGATGTATTTCTGACTTGTTTATTGTATGAGTATTCTTAAGACTGATGTTGTGTCTTGCTGTCTTCATATATTATCTCTGCAAAGTCTACATAATATCTCTAGAAAACCGGGAGGTCAATAATAATAAGTGATATCATTTATGGTAACCCTCTAAATTTGACAGGTTTTCTAAATAACTTTATTATAGTATGATTTACAAGGAGATCTCTATGTTATTCTATATTATTTGATGCACCAATAAGCTTAATTTAATTCGTTAATAGAAATAAAAAGTCGGTTTGAAGATCAATCGGTAACGAGAGAGATCGGAATCCTTGAAGTGTTATTTAGAGTTTAGGGTTATTTTAAAGAGCAATATTTTAGGAAAATAAAAATCTTAAGCATTGGGTTATCTTTTATTATTCTATTAAAAATGTTACATTCTAAATCAATCAAGTCTTAGGTAATATCGTCTCACCTAAAAAAAATGTCACATTGTATATATGTAAATATTATCAAATTATTGTACCCGTTTTGTCTCAAAGTACATTACACATTTTGCTGTAGGCACATAGTGAAGGATTATTCGTATAATATCGTCGTTTAGATTTTTTTATGCAATTATAGATAGTATAAGGTAATATGATATCAAAGTTAAGTAATAGAGTAAAAATGAGTTGAAATGTGGTCTAATTAAATCAAAATGGACGTAGAAAGTATTATGATTGTAAGAAAGGATATTATATTTTGAAACCGATGAGTATATTACATCTAAATTTGAACATTTTATATAGTTATTTAGGATTTTTTTTGAACTTATTTTCATTTTATTTCAGTTAAGGGTCTATTCTCTTCGACATAAGACGACTGAATTGAATTGAACTGAACTGAAAATAAGTTGGGGAAAACAGACCCTAAATTCAGTATTTTTTACCGTTCAGTTTCCTAGTGAAAAAGAACGGAGCTGTATCTCAAATAATTGAGATGATTGATGCTTCATATAAAGATAAAAGTCATCTAATAATCATGGAGACAATAGTAAGAAATGCTAATATTGATATGATACTATATTGAGTATTAATTACAGACTAGTATTTCTGTGATTATAGTATAATAGTGTTAGGTGTACGTAAGAAATCCAAAATAACACCTGTTGTGCAGATAAGGAGTAAGGGTGTTTTGTGATTTTGTTGAAAATACGTGTACCTCGTGTTTTGGGGGGCATATGGAAGATTATGGCATGTTAATAATTAAGTAATCAGGTGGTTATGATATAATTAATACTGCAGAATATCTCTTTGATCACAGTGAAGTGCAGAAAGAGATAATAGTAGACTAGTAGTGTGGGTTGAAATTTAGGTCCCATTGAAAATGATAGACTTACATGCAACTAGTAATCTCCAACGTGAATACGTGATGGATTAGGACTATTATCATTAGCACGAGGTTTTGTCACTGTCTTGTTTTGCAGACCAAATTCTTTATTTTACTTGTCTTCTTTTTTTCAATATCAAACTTCTTGTTACACTGACTTTTACTCTCTAAGTCTATCATTACTATTTTTTAATAATATTTATGTAAGGTCCCGTTATTTTCGACTGATAGAAATTAAACTGAATTGAATTAAGAAAAATCGAACTGTTGAAAGTAACTGTAACTGAAATAAAATGAATCGATTTGAAATAATTATCAAGTTTTTAAAAATGTTCATTTAATGACGTAGAAGTTGGAGGAGATCTAGGCATTCAAAGACCTTTAGACGTCTGAAATTTCAACTTTGATGTGACGAAGTCTATTTTGTTAGTGTAGTTTTGTTTGTAATATAGTTTATTTTTATCTGATAACGCATAATTTTGTTACGTAGTCGAGATGTTAATGTTTAAAGATATGTGTCGTGGAGGTATCTTGGACTTGAGTAAGAGAGAAAAGAGAAAAAGAAGAGAATAGAATAAGATGGGCAGCTGAGTGGTGGGAAAAGAGGGGTCAAGGACGGTGAGCTATCACGTTGAACGAGGAGAATTTTGCAACAAATGTTTGAGAAAGGAGAGGCTTTCAAGTTTGAATACAACTAGTGCTAAAAGAAACCTGCAGACCAAAAGACTATTAAACCCAAAGAAAAATTGTAGTTTTATTTGTTGATGTATGTGTTATTGTTTTTGTTTTGGGAGGTTTTTTATGATGAATTTATGAGTCATTGGGTTGGACTTGAAAAAGTGTCAATTATATCTGCCGTGTATGAGTTTCCTACGTGATAGAATGGAATTAAGAAGAGGGAGAATTGGTGTCATTTTCAAAAGATGGGGGGAAAGTGGTCAGGATATGTGGGGCTTGGCCTCATTTTACAGGAGCATTGTTAGATTACAAGATTAGGATTGGATGGGAGTGGGGTTTCTTAGATAGGTGGGATAATTTTTAGAGATTTGGCTTTCCTTGTAGTACATTTTCCACCATGGATGTGGATGCTACATTTATTGTTGAGGTCTTGAGGAGGTGGATTGAATCAATAGGATGCGTGCGTTCTTTTTACTTGAATGTAGGTTGTGTTCTTTTAGAATGAGAGAAATTGAATTGAAATGAGAGAAGCTGAAATACAGAGAGTAACTGAATTGAATTAAACTGAAAATAAATCTAAAACAACCGGGTTTAATTCTATCGATCTTAATTTAATGAGGTATTATAACTTATTAACTTATTAAACATGAAATATATTTTTGTATGGTGAAAAACGAGAATGTTTTGTAATCCCTAAGTATTATCAATTGAAGTATAATTATTGAGTAATATTGTATGTAAAAGAATAGTATGGACTTTTACTAGTCGTAGGCTTGTATAAGTGTGGAGAATAATTGTGTTAATCTAATTAGGTAAATCCTAACATTTAATATGTATAGTGTTTACAATACAGGACTACGACTAGAAAAAGTCCATATATCCTTTTACATACAATATCATTCTAATAATAATCATAAACATTTTTTTTTTTTTTGCTTTTTTAGAGATATTAATGTATAAGAATGTAAATGAAGTTAAAAGGACAAATGGTAAAAAATAAAGTTTTAAGTGGACCAAATTGGAGTTGTTTCTGAGAAGTTACACTAGCATGACATCCCAGGTGATATTTTTGCATCAAGTTGTCATATTTCTAGATGATGGGCCTAATTATAATGACTTACTTCATTTCCCTTGGTGGAAGGAAATATATATAATACTAGTAAGATAAAAAAAAAAACTTTTGTTTAGTTGCAATTGAGGTGGGGAAATGAAGATTGGTTTTGTAAGCATGTGAAACTCCAAAGAATAAGGTGGTAGTGTTGACAATATATATTCACGCGTACCAATGGAAAGGTTTGGGTTACATAATCATGTGCCTCTTTGTACAGCTTAGCCATGGACCACGAATGTACATAGCTGGCCCCTAGTAGTCTACTATTTTGTGGGGTTTATTACATAATTAATGAAATACTACTTCTATATTTTTATATAAGAAGGTTTTATCAAGAGACAATATTTGGGTCGTAAATGTTTTCAGCAATTATATAGTTAAAGCTTACCGTTTGTTTGGTAAGAGGTTAAAAATGGTCGAAATGGTAATGTATTATAGTGTAAATTTATGTTCAAATACGTCGTTATTATCTGGTGTAATGCTATTTCATTCCAAGGTGATATTGAGTGGTAATAGAATTTTATAAAGAAAATTCATGTTTTGTGATAAAGTTTTATTTCTATGGTCATTGATGTGATAACTTTTTTACACATTTACATTGTAGTTCATTACTATTACCATTATTTATGACCATTAATCATACGTACAGTTAGTGTATAGGTTACTGAATGAATAAATTGTATAGCATCTTGGTCCTGGTGGTCCACTAGGCTACATCTGGGTAGGTTATACATGATTCCATACCTGTATTTTTCTTTGGGCTTGTTCTGTTGATATGTCACTTTAACACCTAATAAAAACACCATATTGCTCCCAACATCTTTGTACTTTTTGTGTGAATTTTCCACGCTTCTGCTTTATATGCAATCCTTTTCTCTTGGGAGTTTGCTAATTGTCTTATGAACCCTAATCTCCTGGTTAAGATACCTTATATAGATATTAGGTCTTTTTAGTTCGGATTCTCTATTTCGGGGTAAAAAATATTATACTCGTTCTTATATCTCTTTTTGATTCGATAAATCTTTGCTTGTGAACATATTTCACAAGAAAATTCAATCTAGTACTCTTTTTTTTCCTTGTAAATTTTTCAAGGATATAAGTATATAAGCTTGTTTGTTAAAGAAAAAGCTAGTGCTCTTCTTTTGGAATGGATTGTGATTGACATTATAATAGTCTATTAAGAATTCCCCATAATTTTACTGAAATCCCCTTTTATTTTTTTTTTGTATGTAGAGCTATAAAGGAGATTAGGGCAAATTATATAGAAAAAATTCAATCCCGAATCTTAGATTAATATTTTCTCCGTTTCGTTTTCACAAAAAATACCCTTTTGTTGCATTTAAAACGAAACGGAGGAAATATTTGAGTAATTAGTATACCAACTAACGCGCGGACATCAACTATATATAATGGGTGAATATTTTGATTGGGAATATACGAGTTTTATAATTATATACACAAATTGTTTTTATATTAGAAAATGTGATAATATTTCCCTAGACTGTTACTTCCCATAGAAAAGACTACATCATAGTTGAAATTTCACCAATGTGAGATGCACTAATTATTTTTCATGGACCAATAAGAATTTGTTTGGCACATGCATGACTTTATATGTTTGAAAATTAAGAGTGGTGAATATCCTTACAAGTGGTGTATTAACTTGAAATTTGATTCCTTGATTTGATCTGCTACAACTTTTGGAAAGACAAAATGTTATGCTTCACTCTGTTGATATACCATTAAAAATTTCCACAAATAAATATGCGTAACAATATAGTTTATTCATTTGTAATTTACTCTTTTACCCTAAACACTAATAATTGCACGATGTGGGTGTAACAGGACATGAATTTCCCACAAGATGTCAACCAAATGAGAAATCGGCTAAGATAAGATTTACAAGGATGTGACATGTGCCCTCTATTTGAACTTTGAAGCAACTTGCATGAGGTCAAAGTTTACACAAGTAAAATCCAAAATACAATAAAAATTTGGAGGATATCATAAGAAAGAAGAAGAAGAAATGTTTTTTTACTGTTACATCTGTTTTTTTGGAAGGTAAAAAAAGGAGAGAAAATCCCTAAAATTGAGGCATATTCTCTCCTTATAACATGCATGTTGATGTTATAATACGTTCTCCGTAACAAAAAGAACGCAACAATTGAGTGTTATTTGTCAGGTATAAAATATCCGATGGTTGTATTCTTTACTTACGGAGAAAGTACTATAAATCTTTAGTATAACAACAAGAAGAAGAAGATGAAGAGTGTCTCAAAAACCAAAGGAATGGAGGAGATTTTGACAACACAAGTGAAGAAGAAGGTATGGCATTTGAAAAGTGGGTCCCATTTTTATGACAAAGAAAATGGCAACTGCTATGTGCTAAGTACAAATTGCCCATTTCAAACACGTGGCATTTTGGGTTACTATCTTCCAATTTATCCATTGCCTGAAGAAGTGAAGATTTTTCTACTCAGGGAGGATAATAAAGAAAAAAGAAAAAAAAAATATATTTGAGGCTAACCTTATCTAGTGAGAATTCTAAGTTTACTTGTAGATTTATTTTGGTCTTGTTTAATTTTTTTTTTTCATGCTTTATTTTTTTTTTTATTAAAAAGGTTATGATATTTCTTGGAAAGATTTAAGAATTGTTGAAATGAATATTTGCAAGAAGGAACTTTTGTGTAAATAGGTGTATTGTTTGGGTTACTACTTACTACTATGATGATAGTAATGATTGTCATGTGTTTTACTCAACGATATGGATGCACTTTTAGTTTGGGTTGTAATGATTAGACGTTGGTAAAGAACGTAACCATAATGAACTCGTAATTGTGTTTATCTTACTAGTTAATACGCCACTTAACATTGCTTAAATTAGTCTATACGTCCTTTCAATAAGAAAAATCTATGTTAGTGATTAGTTACGAAAATAAGCAAAAGATTTATTTGGTTTTCTATTACAAGAGATTTAGTATATGTTGTTAGGAACGATAAGTAGGGATGGGATGGTAACGAGTTAGATTTGAAACGAAGTATTATATAATCCGATTTCGACCCTATAAGAAGTTGGATTTTAAATTCGAGTCCGACTACGATATCCGACTCCGAAAATTCGAATCCGATTCGATTTCAAAGTCGGACATCCGACTCCGACTTTGATCCGACTTAAAATCCGAGCATCTGACTCCGAACTCGATCTGACTTATTTTTCTGCCCATTTTTTATAAATAGAATAGTCTTCTATTATACAATAGTCTAATCATTACATTTTATTCTAATAATCATATGGAAATCTTATATATTATAAATAATCTAAATATTAAAACAATCATTTCTTCAATGGGAAAATTATATATAATATAATTTGCTGAAAGTCAAAGTCAGGTTATACATAAATAATACATTAACATAAACAGGAAAAAAGGATTGGTTGACTCAAAGTCGGAGTAGGATTCGAATGTCGGATTATTTTTTGAGATCCGACTCCGACCATCCTCCGACTCGGAGTCGGACTTTTTAAACAGAGTCGTAGTCGAATTACTTTTTTGTGGGAATCGACTCGAATTTTTTCCTTCGAGTCAGAGTGGACTTGGGTCGGATTTGGACTGGGTTGCCATCTTTAACGACAAGTAGTAGGGCCAGTTAGGTGGATATTATTCTATAGTTTCCCCAAATGAAGTAGATAAGGGTATGATGGGTCATTCATAGAAAGTGCTTTGGTATGGAATTGAGATTGTTCAGGTTGATACTTATATTTTCAAAAATGTTTTGGGTGGAATGAGTTTACAATAATTTATTGTGCATCTAATAAATTTACTTTGTCACATAAAAATTAATCCTATAATAAAAAAGATCAACTATAAGTATATGAAAACTGAACATGTATATATTAGAAAATTGGCTGAGTATATCATATAAAAACTATATATATAAAAGGTGACTTTATCATACAAAAGTTATCTATTTCAAAACAAAGACGGACTACTATATCAAATGAAATCTGATTATTTCATATGGTTTTCGGTCCATAATAACTCAATCCATTTAAGTTTTTTGCTATGTTATATGTCTTACCTTATTTGTTTATTGTAAAATGAATTTTCTCTTTTATTGGGTCATGAATTGTTTCTTAAGAGAAGATGTGTATAGGTATATATAAACTAACGATTTAGATGGGGGGTCATCACTAATAGGCGTCATAAGCTGTTGGTTATTTTTGCATAGCGACGAGGAAACTTGCTTCATGCTTGTTTCGTTGTGCATGTCATATATGAGTTCATAGACCTTCAAGAAGTATGTAACTCTAGGTATTTATGTAGTTTTTTTTGGCGAAATAAGGGATGCATTAATTAAATCAAAGTGTCAAGCAACTCCATAGAGTCAGGCCTAGGGCCTGTTCGGCAAAAGTAGCTGTAAGAGTAGTTGTTGGCTGTTCGAGTAGCTGTTAGCAGTGTGCTAGTAGCTGTCAGCTTTTAACTATGAAAGTAGCTGTTTAAAATATATGTGTTTGGTAAAAGTAGATGTAGAGATTGTCATTATAATATTAATTTCAATAACATAAATAATTATCGTACGATATTATGAACATGCACAATGCGTTACTTTCTTTTTATACTAGATAAATTTTATTCAATGTTTATATTAAGATCAAAATGATTAAACTTTATTAGCTTATTCAATGTCAAGAAAGTTATACTTTATCCAGCCCAAGATCTAGATACATCAGAGAACAAAATTATACAACTACTAATTACACATACAATCACCACAATATAGGTATCAAATTTAGCTTCTCAATACAACTAAACAAGTATAATAATTCATGGAATCCACTCTAGGTCTCTCACATGTTTTTAAAATGAAACTCATCATGTAACATGCCATAAAGTAGAAGGGCTCAAGATACTTAAGTCTAATGGTAAGCTAAAAATGCCAGGCATGCATTTCTCCTCATCTTTCGCCTATTTCTCTTCCCCTCTCTCTCAGTTCCTTTAGAGGCACCATTAACAACCTGCAACCACCATGTCATCTCCTTCGTTAATAGCTGAAACGGCTGCCTCAACCACCACCACAACCAGAACCTCCGCTGCCGACCTGCCGGGCTGCCGTTGACGAATTCGAGAAGTTTTGAAGCAGACATGACCGCTTAAACACCTTCAGTTCATATTGGTGATGATGTTCGATTAAAAATAATTATTGCAAGAAAAATATGGATATTCCTCAACATTCATTGAACTGTGCTAGATTTCGATGGAGGCAGAGCAAGAATGAAGATGAGATTAGGAATTTTTTGTAATTTTTCAAAAAAAAAAAAAGAAAAAAAAGAAAAAAAAAGAGAACGCTACTTTTCCTCTTCCAACGCTATAAATTATGACGTTTGCCAAAAGCTATCTAAACACTACTTCAAACTCTAACCACTACTCCAAACTCTATCATGCCAAACACTCAATTAGTGTTTTGACTTAGTCAAAACACTAAAAGCTAGTGCAAAAGCTGTTGCCGAACAGGGCCCTAGTGTTATCACTATTACATTCCTCCAAATAAGTTTCTCCACAATAGATAGGTGGATGAATGAAAAAACTAGCTATGCTATTACATATTTGGGAATCTTCATGCTCCATACAATACTTTGCCATTTGGTCTGCAAGTTTGTTGTCCTGTCGCCTGCAATGTCGAATCTTGAAACCTTCAAACTTCCCTACTAACTCCCTGCATTTACATAGAATATCAGTATAAATGTTAGTTTGGGTTACTTCTTGGGCAATGAGTTGCACTGCCTTCATACAATTGGAAAAGAGAACCAGTTTTTTAAAACCATGATGTAGGGCAAGTGTTAGGCCTTCCCGAATCCCCTGGAGTTCAGCCCCTAAAGGATCCCTCGCAAAAGTTGTTTTTGTGAACCCTAGAATCCAAACCCCTTCTTTCGTTCTTAACACCCCCCCGAGGCCACAAGTCCGAGCTATGCCCTTGAAAGCGGCGTCCACATTTAGCATGGTCCATGTATTGGGTGTATGGTCGGGTGGTCGATATGAGTGATTACTATCTTGATTTGACTCTAGCCTACGGGTTGCTTGGAGGAAGTCTTTTGCGTTTCTCCACGCCTGAGCCACTACCTCCTCAGGAGTATGCGCATTCTTTGTGGGGTTAAAGATAACATGGTTTCTACTTTTCCAAATTTCAAAGCAAAGGAACGGGAAATATATAGGCCATTCAATGTTCCTAAAGACGCTCTTATGATTGATGTTTCCGTGTATCCAATTATTCAAGTCAAGGTCAGGTGAAGGTGTGAAAAAGGATGTGGATGCTAGTGCCCATATTCTTTGGGTGGCTGGGCATTGTCTCAGTATATGGTCAGTATCCTCAACATCGTGCGGACATCTCGGGCACTGAGCTTCATGGGAAATGTGTCTATCTCTGAGCATTTTATTGTGAGGAAGGCGATCTTGGCACACAAGCCATAGAATGACTTGGACTTTTGGGCTTGTATTGATTTTCCATATCCCCCCTAAAACATCCCTGCTACTACTAGTGAATTGGGCTTGGTACGCTAGAGCTAGGGAGAACCCTTCAGGTTGTAAGTATATTTGGGCTCTAATATCACTTTGGTCTTCGTGGTTAGGGGGATTAAGATTCAAAATACGACTCACTATGTGGTCCGGTAAGGTCACGGTCAAGGCCTCTAAATTCCAAGCTCCCCTCCCAATCACGTCACAAACTTTATACTTCTGTTCATAATGATGTAGAGGTCCTTCCACATGACTCCGAATACTTCCTATTCCTAGCCAATCATCATCCCAAAAATCTATAGTTTTCCCATTACCCATGATCCACTGACTGTTCTGTACTAGGAGGTCCCACCCTTTACCTACACTTTGCCAAATTGGTGACCCCTTCGCAAATGATGTAACGTATTCCCTATGAATGTACTTGGAGGTTATACACTTTTGTGCTAGACTATCTGGCCCCTGGGATAGTTTCCACCCTAGTTTTGCCATGTACGCTTTGTTCATCAAAGTTTGGTTGCGTATACCCAGGCCACCCATTGTTTTAGGCATGAAAGTTTTCTCTATTCCTACCAGATGAATTCTTTTTTGATTTTCTACGTCCCCCCACAAGAAGTTATTGCATACTTTATCTAGGTCTTTCAGGGTTGCCGCTGGGAGGGCCATGGCTTGCATATAATATGCTGGAATTGTTGAAAGAGTGGAGGAAATGAGGCATAGCCTACCTGCTCTTGACAGGTACTTCGTCTTCCAGTTTGCAAGTTTCCCTTTTACTTTGTCAACGACAAACTGAACTTGGTTCTTTGAGGGTCTCCTATGGGACAAGGGTAATCCCAGGTATGTACCTAAATTTTCATTCTCCTCTATGTTCAGGGTTTGCTGGAACAGAGTCCTTTGCTCCGTGGATGTATTCGGGGAAAAAATAAGTCTACTCTTGGCTTCGTTGATTTTTTGTCCCGAAACCTGACAAAATTTTTCCAGGATGTCTCTGACTGTGAAAGTGGTTGATTCATCTACCCTCCCAAATATCAAAAGGTCATCCGCGAACATTAGGTGTGACACCGGGACTTTGTCTTTTCCTACCCAAAAAGGAGTCCAAGTCTTATCTATCGTTGCTTGTGTGATCATATGGGATAGGGTTTCTAGGCAGATATTAAACAAGTATGGGGACATCGGATCCCCCTGTCTCAGCCCCCTTGTATGGTTGAACGCATCAGTCTTTTGCCCATTTATGAGAATTGATGATGAGGCTTGCGTTATACAGCTCATGATGAATTTAATGGACGAGTCGTTGAGGTCAAGATTTTGAAGACAGGTTCTAGCGAAATTCCATTCAATCCTATCATACGCCTTTTCTAAGTCAATTTTTAGCGCAAACCACCCCGTTTTCCCCTTCTTCTTTTTCATTGAGTGGAGGATTTCAGTGGCAACTACAATGTTTACGTCAGGCCCTCTTCCCTTGATGAAGCTATTTTGGTTTGGTGAAATCCAGTAGGGAATCAAGGGTTTTAGTCGATTCACTACGACCTTTATTGCCAATTTGTACAAGCTGTTGCACAGACTAATGGGCCTTAGGTGTTTGACCGTATCAGGGGGATTTTGTTTGGGAATTAGACAAATAACTGCTTGACACATTTCCTGGGGAACCTTGCCATGAGAGAACCAGGATCGAATGTTATGACAGACGTCTTTACCAACTATGTCCCACATTTTTTGAAAGAAGATAGGGTGGAACCCATCTGGGCCCGGGGCTTTCGTGGGTTTCATTTGGTTTAAAGCTTTCCTTATTTCTTCATCAGAGGGAGGGTAAGCTATGTCTATGAATTGTTGGCTAAAGTTTGTTGACCGAGGGCATTCCCCTTGTTCTGATGAGTAAAGATTTTCAAAGAAGTTTTGGATATGGGACCTAAGCTGGTCTGGATCATGTATATCTTGGGCTACATCGTTCCTCAGCGAGAAAATGCGGCTAGCATTACGTTTTATCATCACACTCCTGTGGAAATATCGGGTGTTTCTCTCTCCCTCTCTTAAGCGGTCCATTTTATTTTTAGCGGCCCAAAGGGCCTCTTCCTGCATTAATATTTGGACCAGTTCTTCTTGCAAATTCCTCTCAAGGTCATACAAGAAGTTCGAGAAGGGCTTGATATGGAGAGCTTTCTGGGTTCCATGGAGCCTAGCCAAGACTTTCCGCTTTCTTTTATATACGTTCCCAAACGTATTCATATTCCAATCTATGAGCACATCTTTAAGGTCAAGGAGCATACTTCCTATTTCCCCCCCCCCCTCCATAGGCCACGCATTCTCTACATTTTCCTTGAAAGAATTATCTAAGAGCCACATTGGCTCAAACCTAAATGGCTTAATGCCTACTTTGGGTGGCGGGTTGTCTAAGAGCACTAAAATCGGGCAATGATCCGAGGTCACCCTAGGGAGATTCCAAAGGTTCGAATTCGGGAATTTAGTAATCCATTCCGGGTTAACCCACCCCCTATCTAGTCTCTTAAAAATTGGGTCTCTTTTCCGCATATTAGACCATGTATACTTTTGACCTTGGTAACCCAAATCTAACAAGTTACATTCATTCATCGTAGATGCATACAAATTAGCACGGTTTCTTTTTATCGCTTGACCACCAAATTTTTCTCCTTGACTAATAATCTCATTAAAGTCACTAATAGTTATCCACGGGCTCGTTACCACACCCGAAATATTTATCAAATCTTGCCATAACAATTTTCTATCTACAAAGGAAGGGCTTGCATAAATAGCAGATAAAACATAAGTTAACTTTGTATTACATACCTCAACAACTCCATGCACCCCTTGAGCATTTCCTCCTATGTAATGAAAGTTGATGTTGTTTGCATTCCACAAGAGGATGATGCCTCCGGCGAACCCCCTCGGCTCCACCACATGCCAGGAATCAAAACCCATATTTTGCAGGATGTTATTTGTAGTTTCCCGACACACTCGGGTTTCCACCAGGATGACAATATCCGGGTTATGCTGGTTTATAAGTAGGCGCAGGTTGGGTTTGAAGGAGGGTCTCCCAATCCCTCTTACATTCCAAAAGAGGATCGTCATATCAGTTAGTAGTAGGGGTTTGTTGAGGAACCTTGCCATTATTCCCCCGTAACCGGGTTCCCCTGGCTGAACTTCCATCCCGGTTTCTACATTTGTGATCGTTTGTATGTGTGGGTGGAGGAGAACCTCGGCTTCGCGAGGGTACCTTGTTCCTCTTGCCTCATCCCAGGTGGCTGTCACAGCGAGTTGCCTCATCGGCTTTCGCACTCGGGCTAGCAACACCCCGTCTGTGTTGCTCATAATCTGTAACGTCACCATTCTGTTCACAATCATCACCATGGTTCGTGTTCGAGGGAGAGTGGGTGCCGGGTCGAGCCACGGCCCCATATTTTGAAACAAATCCCTTATTTCTTTCTCTACTCCTCCCTCTTTCTCTAGTAACCAATTGAGGAACACTAACATAGTTTTTGGGACGTGACTCGCGTCTTGAAGTTGTGGTACATGCACTGGAGCTAGATCCGAGTTCACGTACAGAATCATTTTTTGGAAAATTACAGGTGGTGGGTATGGGTTTAGGACTGGCGCTTTGACTTCTTGCCACGTAAGATCTGCAAAGTACCCTTCCTCTCCCTCCGGGATCAGATAGTCGGCGTATCCCAGATTGAATTCCGACATCACCGGTCGGACCGGTCTGTTGTAGTGGAGTGGGTGTTCGTATTGTAGCGGTAGGACTCGTGGTGGGGTTGGAGGTGATTTTGGTGGGGACGGTGGTGAGAGTGGTGGTGGTGATGATGGGTAAATTTCTGTTGGTAGTTCCATGGCTGGGTTGGGAGCTTTGTGTTTCTTTAGTTTTTTCGATATTGTTTCTTTGGGGGGAACAGGGTGTATTTGTGTTGGTTTTTGAATTTTGTAGTTTGCTTGTGGAAGGGTTTTGATGGGATGTTTTAGGTATACTAGGTTATGCATGGGTTCCACTTTTCCCTCCTTTAGATGTAGCTTCTTCTATCATAGCAGAGAGGGAGGATCCCCCCAAATCTCCTGACTCCTGAAGCGCCGAAAAGGAGTTTGCAAGAACATAGTTCTCTTTTTCCTTTCCCAAAACCGAGGATGTGTCCCCATTGGTTTTCTTTCCCTTTTCGACGGTTTCCTCTACTTTTCCTTGGGTTCTGTTTAACCCCACTTCCTTAATTTTTTTAGGAGTCCAACGTGTGGTAGTGGTCCCCTCCCCCTGTTGACTTTCCTTCACCTTTTTACCATTCTCTTTTCTATTGACTTTTTCCCATTTACTTCCCCTGTCTTTTTCCTCATCAATACCTTGGGGTCGTGGGTTCTGCATTTTATGATTCCACTTCTTTGGATCTTGACCACAGTTACGCGTGTGATGGCCGAATTTATTGCACACCTCACATAACCATGGACCCTCACAGTAAATTAGGGGTTGGAATGTTTTTCCTAGCCATGCCCCTTTTGGTAATATCTCGTCGTCTTCCATGAGTACACATATGGCGGCGAATCTCCGTTTCTCCCCCGTAAGAGAATGAGCATCAATTTTGAGCAGTTTCCCCAATGAATTTCCCACCTTTTGGAGGATGTTTTTGTTAAAAAATTCAATGGGAAGCTCCGGGAGAGCCACCCACTTGGGTTTTTCCGTCACCTGTGCCGTGGACGGACGGAATCCCGCTGACCAACATTGGGTCCATATGTGACAACCTAACAGAAACCATGGGCCATTAACAATGATCTCGGATCTTTTGAGTTGGCTTGGGCACTGGATACTGTAGAACCCTCTCCCAAGAGTAGTCATAGCTAGGTTTCCTTCCCAGCTCCATATCTTCTGCAATTCCCGGATCAGAAATTCTCTAAAGAAGGACCGCCTTATAACCTTACAAATTAAAGCATTTTCCCAAGGTTGGGCAAGGTTTCTATATTCTTCTTCTGTTATAGGAATGAATATTTCCTCCTCTCTCTTTAACTCAACACATTCGGTTGCAAACGGCAGCTCTATCGGCGGGAGACACGCTATTTCTGACATGGATATCTCCTTGTCATGGTGAAAGGTTATATTCATGGCTTCCCTGAAGGACTTGGCGACAGGTGGGTTTTGGGTGGAAGATAAAAGGGTCAGAGGGGGACTATTTGGATTATTTGGATTTTTTAATGGTGGGGATTGGGTGGAGGGTGGGATGGTGTAAGGCTTGAAGGAAGGATCTTGGTTTTGATTCCTGGCATCTATGGTGGTGGCGAGGGCTTCTCTGGACAGGGGTTTTTCCTCTCTTTGTGCCTTGAGGGCATTTAGGTTTAGAGAGAGAGGCTCTCCCCTCTCTCTAGACATTTTTACCCCAAGTGAATGAGTGAATATAGTTCTGTAGTTTCCCCAAGTGAAGAGGTGGATATCATTGTGTAGTTACACCAAGTGAAGAGAATTTATTATATGGCCTACCTCGTTGGATTATGATACTTCTTTTATATCGAAATAAGTGCAACGTTTCGACCTTCATGCTTGTCTATATAAATTTTTTTGATCATTATTATCTCTAATTATATATTCAAATGATTATAAAAAAATTAATATTATGAAAATATTTAATTAGTTAGACAAACTTGAAAACATATTATATCATTATTTTTAATAAAAAAAAATCTTTCCAAGAAATATCATAACCTTTTTAATAAAAAAAAACATAAAGCATGAAAAAAAAAATAAACAAGACCAAAATAAATCTACAAGTAAACTTAGAATTCTCACTAGATAAGGTTAGCCTAAATTTTTTTCTTTATTATCCTCCCTGAATAGAATAATCTTATGAATAAGTGACGTAACTCTAATGAGAAAGTGATGTAACTCCAAAACTAAATATTAGATAAATAATTCAATTTTATTTTTGGTTCAAAATTTTTTAGGGGATATAACTCTAAAGAACAACTGAACAAGTGTTATAACTCTAATCCAATCGTGTGGTTGATATTCATTCTCATTTCTTATGTAAGAATCATTCTCACGTGATCTTGCTCCTATATATAAAAATCATATTATAACATATTTGCGGTATATATATGACAAGTTTATGAGGGGAGAGAAACAATATTATTTTATTAAGATGTGTTCAATAATGAACGATGACTACAATATATATAGGAGTACATGGAAACAATCTCCAGAAGATATATTATTCTAAATATATATCTAAGACTTATTGGAAATAAATCATAAGATAATATTTCCCTAAGATAATTAATATTCTAACTACTAATATATCCTAAAGATATTTCTCATATCTTTAGTATCCTAATATATCTTTAACACCCTCCCGCAATCGCAACGGCAGTAATACGAACATTGCGATTGGAGAAACAAAAAAAATTAAGTCAAATCAAATTAAATAGATATATTGTTGGGAACGCCATTCTTTTCGAACCCGCCAAATTTTTTCTTCTTTTTGATGAGAACGCCAATTCTTTTCGAACTCACCAAATATTTCAATAAATCGGGAACGTCATTCTTCTCGAACCCGTAATTTTCTTTTTCTTGAAGATGAGAACGTCAATCTTTTCGAATCCATCAATCGTCAGTCAAAGAGGGACACCATTCTTTTCGAACCTGCAAATAAATTTTTTTTCTTGATGAGAACGCCATTCTTTTCGATCTCACCAAATATTTCAGCAAAACGGGAACGCCATTCTTTTCGAACCCGTTAAGTATACGATGGACGCCATTCTTTTCGAACCTCTTATCACATATATATCAATCCACGGAAAACATCGTTCTCTTTCTATCACTTTTCTTCTGTTTCCCTCCCGCGATTCAAGACCTCTCTTTGAATCGTCTGGTTTTCAATTTTATGTTTGATCGCAACGGTGGTGGGCTAAAATAAAACCTTATGAAACCCTATCCATCAGTAGGGAAAAAAATCTCAACTTTATGAGAATATATCCGGCCGGTGGGTTTAAAATTCTAACCCACTGGCAGGAGAGAACAATATTTAGAGTTTTGACCCAAGATCTCAATTGGCTCTTGATCCTAATATATCTCTAACAATATATGTAAACTTATTGAATTAACGTATTACTATCTACATGGACGATAGCCACACCAAATAAAAAGATGTTACGTTAGAATTATCGTATAGCTTGTTGCGTTGTCTCAATGTCCGTAGACAATGAAATTGTTGGAGTGAACATCAATTTTGTTGGAGAAAATGATACTACGTACATGTCATAATATGATGTATATATGTGCGTGGTTTCGTGCGTGGATGCCGTACCTACATCACCCTTAGTTTTCGTCTACGCCTTAAAGTGCATGCAATTAAGTGAATTAGTTAAGAAAGATTAGCAATCAATTAGTTGGTGGTATAGGCAATAACAGAAATGGAATTCCTAGTAGTAGTGTTATTTTCTTAGAATATCATCCCATGTCATATGAACAATAACTTGAAAACTCACAAGTATTGTCATTTTCATGTAAAATTGTCGTGTTAAGATAGAGATGTCACCTCCTTTGAAAATCATCAAATCACATACAACCTGAGTTGTGTTTAAGTGTTACAGTTGGTAATGTTCAACAACCAAAGTGCCATGTGATTATGAGGGCCCATATATATTTCATTAAAGTTAAGGGTGATAAAGATAGTGTCGACCCCAAAAACAAAATTTAACTTCGAGTAGCCTAATTATTACTCCTATTAGATGCTTTTAGATTATCATGTCAACTATGATTTCCATCAAATTAAAGCTACTATATATGGAATAATTTGATTGATGATAAGATTGTTCTTGAAGTGTTTTCAGTGTTTTTTTTTGACATAACTTGTGAAGTTTTCAAATTTAGGCAAAATTTATCAAAGATTTTTAGGAAATGTTTACTCGGTTTTCAAAAGATTGAGCAACTTTTCTTCTTTAGTTGTCCTAAAAGTTGCCCTATTTTCTATCTAGGTAATATGATCCTCCACCGTTTCTCTATACTTTTTCTCATACTTTGCATCTTACAAGACAAAAGCATTTAACCACTTAACACAATTTTTACAATGAAGATCAAGGTTGGCCCTAGTGGTTGTAAAATCCCTTTTTCCACTCTTGTGATAGGAATTCGATTCTCATCACTTACAAGAATGATCCCTAATTTTTCCTCTTCTTGCAAGCGATTCTCCTTACCTTTTTTTTAAAAAAAAAACACAAGTGAAAAAAACCTCATCTACTCTGGTCAAAACAGGCCTTATTGATCCGATGAACCGGAGCGGTTGAGGTCGCAGCTGTTTGGTGAAATAAACTGATCCGATTTTTGTCCGTGTCAGTTGAGCATAACTGGTGCGGTTCGTTCAATATAGCGCCAATACAACACAACATTCCATCCACTTTTTATAACAATAAAATCATTCGCATCCAATACAACATTCCAACCAAATAATTCACAATAACATACCATTCCCAAGACATTTAATTAATATTAAAACTAATTACAATTAACTCAATGCTTCAATAATCCAATCAATATTAACGAAAATCAAGAGCAAATTAGAAAAATAAAATTAAACTAAGATAATTACAAAAGATAAAAACAAAATCCTAACTACAAACTAATCATAAAAAATGAAACCTTAATTTACAGTCAATATTCTTTGTGCCATTTGTTGTATTTGATATCTTTTATGTGAAAAATAATTTAGAAAGTATGTTTTTATATTAATATAAGAAAAAATGAACATTGGTCCAAGATTTTTAAAAAAAGACCATAACAAACTAAAGATGTTAATAAAACTCAAGGAAATTCTCATAGGTAATGCTATTTATTGACTACTTATACTTGGGTAACTAAGAAAATCAATTATTTTATAAAAATGGTCATGAATTATGATTTATTCAAAAAAATCTAAATTATACGCTTTTAAGATTACTTGATGTTAAGTTAATTCAGTTGGCACAAATGACACAAAGAATAACACCAAAAACTAGTTTTTAGACCTAGGCTACGCATAGATACTTATATTTTCATTTATTAATAATTTTACTTTATAATGATTAAACAAATATCACCTGGTTTAGTGTTAAATGTATATTATTCTTATTAAAAGGTCAGAGGTTTGATATAAAACATTAATATATTTTTTCTAAAAACACAATGACTTGTCTATTATTGGTTAATTGCACACGTGGCAAAATCTTCTGCAAGAGGGAGGGTTTCACGTGTCAGTGTGTCACATAAACATTAAAGTGCACACCTTTTAATATATTTGTATAGATATTGTAGGCTACACCATAAGTCCATAATATATGATCATTTGATGTAATAATGTTTTGGGTAATGATACATACAATACAACCCTTAGGGTTGTATATGAGCATTAAATACATTTTCTGAATGGTATTAAATTGTGAATTTATGTCACAGTCACGTGTCAATAATCGATATTGTAGACTACACCATAAGTCCATAATATATGATCATTTGATGTAATAATATTTTGGATAATGATACATACAACCCTTAGGGTTGTATATAAGCATTAAATACATTTTCTAAATGGTATTAAGTTGTGAATTTATGTCACAATCACGTGTCAATCGATATTTGTAGACAACACCATAAGTCCATAATATATGATCATTTGATGTAATAATATTTTGGGTAATGATACATACAACCCTTAGGGTTATATATAAGCATTAAATAAATTTTCTAATATGGTATTAAGTTGTAAATTTATGTCACAATCACGCGTCAATCGATGTAATTAATGTTTGAATATTACTTAGAATTTTCTCTTTTAGGTTATTAAGTGCAACTCTTAGCTTTGTATTTATCATTTCCTTAATATTTTTCTTGTTATTAAACAGAAAAAAGCCAAAACTAATCCGAAGTTACCAACATATGGAGTACACATCTCTCAAGTTGGAGGAAACTCCAAATTATTAGGGTTTTCTTTTAATTTGCTCTCTTCTTCTTCTTTCTGTTGATGGCCAAACAAATTCTGTGCAACGGGTCGTCTCTTCTCTCTTTTCTTCTCTATGAAAGAATATATTTGCATGCCCCAAGCACTAATAATGCATGAATAGTTATAGGGTAAACACAATATATATAACTCATGATTGATGATTATCTTCACCACTTCTTCAGATAGATTTCTTCTCTATAACTGCTTATGTTTTTGGGGTCCTACCACACACCCAATTTCATCCCACAAACAAAGAACTTGGACTACTTTTGTCCTTTTGGTCTACTCTTAAGTCTTAACAAAATGTGTATCTTGCCTAATTTTGGTACAACATGTTTAGGCTTAAATTTTCTATGCTACGATAAGATATTCTTTTATTGTCATGTACAATAGGTAGGTAACTATTCAAAATAGTGAATTAGTAATTTGTATTACAAGTAGTGTTTTTAAAAAATGTTATAAAATAATTTATTAGATATCACCATGCAAAATGATAGTGGGATCTTTCAAGATGGATCAGTCAGTTCTGGCCTAAATATTTTTTGAAGAACATTAACATAATATTCTTCCATGTATCTTTGGTAACAATTTGATTAGTTCAAATGGGATGAGCATCAAAGTTCTCATTCATATTTCGAAGATGAGAGTTCTAATCACTTGAATTTCCACTTGATTCTCACAAGAAAATGATTGTATTTGTAGTATCTCCTCATGAGTGTGTTAATCCTATGGTTTGATCTTTTAACTATATTTTCTTTTAAATAACCATGTTTTATGTAACATATCTTTAGATTTTCACCTTATATTTTGCCTTAAAAGGGTTCATTTAGAATAACATTGATCCTTTTAAGGCATGCGGTAACCTCCAATATGAGAGTGACTCTTTTAGGGTGTGTTTTTTCACCTGAAAAAATCTTAACTTATCTAAAATGAATTTATTAGACCTGATTGACCCTTATTGGAACTTATATTTGAGTTTTGTGTTATACATGATCAAACATATATGAACTTATTGAACCTAAAACTTCTTTTTTAAGGTGAAGAGAATGCACCTTTAAAATATGCTCCCTTTAACTTAAAAAGTTATCTTTTTATGGCAAAAAAAAAAAGATGGACTTACATTAATTTCATAGTAAGATGGTGTTATACAAGACTTACTCTATTATATAACCTTAATGTAGATCTTTTAGACACCTTTCTCACCCATCCATAATGCTTCACCAAAATAGTGAAAAATCACTTCTTTCTTGTCACTTAAATGTATCTGGGACCAAAGTTTAACAGAAATTGGGGTTATACTGTTCAGGCTTTGTGAAAGGAGAGTAGGGCCAAGGCTATTCAGAGTGTAGACTTTCAATGTGATTAAATTTTACTTTCTGTTTTGTCACCTGATTAACAAATGTAAGTATTATAAAATGTTTTAAAATTTATTTAGTTGTAATATTTACAACCTATCAACTTTTTATAAGATTTTTCCAGATAAATAATTAGACATATAAATAATCAACTTGTGCATATGATTCACATTGTTGCAAGTGATATGAGACAGAGGGAGTTACGCTGAAATGAACTGAATTAAAAAGCTAAAAAATACGTCCAAAAGAACAAATCTAAGTTATGTACAAAACTAATTAATTCGTATAAGTGGAATTCAAGTTTGAATAAGACACTAATAAAAAAAAGGAGATTCTCTATTTATAAGTTGTAACCCTCTCCTACCTACCATTTTGTAAACCCGACTGTATTTTATAATAAGAAAATCTCTCCAATAGTATTACATATACTTCTTCCGTTTCATATTATTCGCTACACTTCTCAATTCATGGACTCCTAGATAATTTTTGGAGAAGATAGAGGTAGAGAGTAAAAAGAAAAGGGACCCATGTGAGAGGACTAGAGGAGTGAGATAGAAAGAGTATTGCTCAAAAAGAAAGTGTAGCAAGTAATGTGAAACTTCCCGCAATAGAAAGTGTAGCAAGTATTGTGAAACAAAGTAAGTAGTTCTTTTGAGTGATTATCTAAAGTTCAGATTTAATTTAGATATAGTCTAATAAGTTAGAATCATTTTAGTAAAAAAAAAGTCTTATCCTATGATAATTTTCCATAAAAAAGAAGAGAAAATATAAAATGAGATAGAATAGGTAGTGGCAGGATCTAAAATACTGTTGAAGAGGAATCTGGAGAATAATAGTTTTTCAAACGACAAGACTGAATTCCCAGTGATGTTTGAAAAGACTTTAGAGCAATTCTGGTCACAAGTAAAGTAGTAGTAACTGCCGCTCTGCAGTAACAGATCATAAACACACACTTCACTTCACTTCACTTCAGTTGAACTGCTTCAGTACTTCTTCTACTAGGAATACTACCAAAAAAAAAAAAAAGTTAACTTGATGTCTGAAATGTTATTTTTAATGAATTACTTTGATTCTGCAGGAAATTTATGTACAAGTTTGGGTAAAAGTGAACAGTTATTTTTATACTAAGATCACCAAACAAAGATTCATGGTCAGGAAAGTAAAATCTGCAGTTAGCAGAAATATATGCAAATTCCAGCATCTTTATGGAAGTGTATCATAGGTTATCATTCTACACATGTTTTGCCCCTCCCACAAATAAAGTAAGAAAAAAGATGAAAGTACTCTGTCAAATTACAGTGACTGAGTTAAGGTAAAAACCAAGTTTGCCATCAATTTTCTGCAATTTCTATGTAACTTTAGTTTCAGACTTTAGGGGATGGGAAAGTCAATTATAAAACAAAAGCTAAAATGAAATAGTATAACAGCATAGATCATCTGGCCTAGAACTAGTTAAGTAATTATATGCATTACTTTTCTTTTCCTGATATTGAGTTTCACATTTTCACTTTTACCAAAAGTTTTCATATTTGGGGTCCATTTGGTTTGATAGAAAATATTTTCGCAGAATAGGATTTTCCGTAGAAAGTATTTTCTGGGGGGTAAATACATACGAATATTAGTTTTTTCTTTGTTAGGTTAGATGGAATACTATTAAACTAAGTTCGGGAAAAAAAGATGGTGGGAATGAGAGAGTGAGGAAAATGGTTTTCCTTACGATTTTTTAGGAAAATATTTACGAAGGGATGAAAAAGTATTTTCCACCTTAGTGCTCTATTTTAAATCTTTTGTCTAACCAAACAAAGGGACATGAAGATAATCGTTTTCTTGTAACGTTTTCGTTCAAAAGAAACGGAGCTTTGGTTCTTGTTCAACCTTGAACCATTTCTTAATTATTTTTTTGGGCCTCCTTTCAGAAATCCCTTGATAAGAAGAATATTCTCTGAACTACCCTCGTCCAATAAGCTCTAACCAAGATCTGAACGTTGGCCCCATGTGGGAGATGGAAAGTCATACCATTGAACCACAGGGTTCTTGGTTGAACCATTTCTTAATTGCTAGACACATATGAGTCTTCTCATGTTTGCTATGATGATAGAATATAAATCCATTCGCCCAGTCTATTAAATTGAGAAGCTAATCCTTATTCCATTACACTATTTATTTAGGGAAGATATATAAAGACTTTAAACAAGCTTATATAGATCGTCCAATATAAAGACTTTCTAGTAATACTCATTTCATCTCTTAAAACTTGACCTACTTTTCTTTTTAATATGTCCATAAAAGATGTTTCCATTCCTATCTATAGTCTCCACACTATCTCTACTAATTTTCGTATAAACGCATAAAGAACTACCAACTTAATACAACTCTAAGAGTACAAATTTCACCTAAAAAAGGAGTATAAAATAAAAATGGAGCAAACATTAAGTAATTTTAATCAGGTCCAATAAGGTATAATAAGTTTCAATCAGGTCCAATAAGGTGTAATAAGTTTCAATCAGGTCCAATAGGGTCTAATAAGTTCCAATTAGGTCAATAAGTTTCAATTAAGTCCAATAAGTTCTAATCAGGTTCAATTAGGTCCAATAGGTTCCAATCAGGTATAATCAATTCAGTAAAGTTCAAATCCAATAAATTCGGTTCAAATAAGTTTGAGATCATTCAGGTGAAAAGAACAAGATACGAAGTAATTCAATCTCATTTAGGGCCTGTTCTCTTCGGCATAAAACAGCTGAACTGAATTGATCTGATCTGAACTGAACTGATCTGATCTGAACTGAACTAAACTGATCTAAACTGAACAGAACTGAATTGAACTGAACTGAACTACTGAATTGAACTTAACTGAAATGGATAGTGATATGTGAGAGTAAAAGTATTGTCAAGAGCTGAACTGAACTGAACTGGTCTGAACTGATCTGATCTGAACTGAACTGGTCTGAACTGAACTGAATTGAAATGAACTGAACTGAACTGAAAATAAGCTGAATTAAAAGAGCTAAGGAAGGGGGGAGAAGAAGGTAGCAAAAGAAGGGCAATAGTCTTATATTAGGAAGCTAAAGTGTATCTAGTTATAGTTGAAAAACATAAAGGGCAACAGGATAAATAAAGTCACTTTATTAGTTCTTACATAAATTCTATTGGAGAAAACAAGGAAAAGCTAAATCTTTGGAATTGTTTATTACTTTGAAGATTCTAAAGAAACAGATTCTTCTTTATCAATAAAATAAAGTATGTTTAGCAATTTGAGCATGATATGATATCCTCTCCACTAGAAAATCCTCCTTTGTGATGTTACAACCCAAGTAAACCATTATTCAATATCATGCATTGAATCATATTTATTCAAGAATTTTGAATGATACTATACCAAAAGGAAATTAAAAGTCCATTATAGCATCCTCTTATTTTGAAGGTAAGAGGAAGTCTTTGTAGACAAAAGATCTATAAAATAGATGAAAAGAAAAAATATATAAAAGACTAGAAAGTAAATTAAAATCGAGTACATGAAACTTCTACTCCTTTCTCCCTTAATATTATTCACAATTATTGATAATCACTCATTTGAACGAGATGAATTTACAATAACTATAGAAACTCAAGAAGAAAGAAGATTAAACTCCATATTCATATCATTTAGAGAGAGAAAGAATAACTCTACAGAGAGTTTATTACAAGAGAGAATGAATATCAAGCTAACAACTTCAATGTGAGCTATACATTTGCTTTATATACAAGTTAGATTTAACTAACTGAAATGCTGACTAGGATATATGAAATAATTTAGTTTAATTAGTTTATATCCCCCTTCAAGCTGGACTTGAGATATAAGTCCAAGCTTGCCACACAGAACATGATGCTGATTAGAAGGAAGTGCTTTGGTTAACACATCTGCAAGCTGAGCTGCACTGGATACATGTGCTGTAGTGATAAAGCCTGCTGCCACTTGTTCACGAACATAATGCATGTCCCTCTTCAGGTGTTTAGTTTTCTCATGGAACATTGGATTATGTGCTAAGTGTTCAGCTGAAATGTTATCACAATTGAGCATTATAGGCAACTGAACAGAAACTTGCAAATCTTCAAGAAGACCATGTACCCAGACTAATTCACTGGCAGTATTGGACATACTCCTGTACTCAGCTTCAGCTGAGGACTTGCTTACTGTAGCTTGTTTCTTGGTTTTCCAAGAAATCAATTAATTCCCCATGAACACATCATAAGAGCTTAGAGATCTGCTGCTAAACTGACAACTGCTCCAATCTGAATCACTATAGGCACAAAGATTAAGAGCAGAATTTTGTTTGTAGTGTAATCCATAGTCTAGGGTACCCTTTAGATACTTGACTAAATGAAGAGCTGCACGCAGATGTGGAACTCTAGGTTCATGCATAAACTGGCTTAAGTGCTGAACTGCATAAGATAGGTCAGGCCTAGTGATGCCAAGATATAGTAATCTGCCCACAAGCCTCCTATATACTCAGGTTCTGGTAGGACTTCTCCTATATCAGTGGAAAGTTTTAAACCAGCAGATAAAGGAGCAGCAACACTTGTACATTCTTCCATACCAGTATCAACAAGAATGTCTTTGATATATTTCTTCTGAGACAGAAAAGTGCCAGTAGAATTTCTTGTGATTTCAACACCAAGAAAGTAGTTTAAAGATCCCAAATCTTTGATAGTAAAAGCTAAATCAAGACTCTTTTTAATGTCTTGAATTTGTACTCCAGAAGTACCCGTCACCAACATATCATCTACATACACCAGGATTATCAAGAATTCACCATTAAGAGATCTAGTGAATAAAGAATAATCTTGTTTGGACTGAGAAAATCCAAGAGAAACAAGAAACTTGGTTAATTCTTTATTCCATTGTCTGGATGCCTGCTTTAAACCATATATGGACTTTTGTAACTTACACACCTGTCCATGTTTGGCCTTGAAATAGCCAGCAGGAGGAACCATATAGACTTCCTCATCTAAAAAACCATGCAAAAAAGCATTGTTGACATCCAATTGACATAAATCCCATTGTTTCACAGTTGCTAAAGCAATAACCACCCTAACTGTAGCCAATTTAGCTACTGGAGAAAATGTCTGAGTAAAGTCTTGCCCCTCAATTTGCTGATAACCAATTGCAACTAATCTTGCCTTGTGTCTTTCTATAGTACCATCAGCCTTCAACTTGGTCTTGTACACCCACTTTGAGCCTATAGCTCTCTTACCCTTAGGTAAATCAGTTAACACCCATGTCTCATTAGCTTCTAAAGCCTGTAATTCTTTCTCCATAGCAAGAATCCAATCAGGATCATTCCTTGCTTGATTATAGTACTTTGGTTCAGCAATTTTACATGAATTTACAACAAAGGACTTAGATTCAGAGCTAGAAGAAAGAGGTGGTAGATTTTTGTGAGGTATATATGTTGTAAGAAAATCAGTAAGTTTAATGGAAGGAATAACATGTCTACTACTATGTCTAGGAATAGGAATAATATGTTCATTTGTATTGTGAGAATTTTGAAAAGGTGAAGAAGAAACAGAAACATTATCTGTAGAAGAAACAGAATGAGTAGGAGAATTATTATGTGGTAGAGAAGTATTATTTGTAAGATCATGAGAAGAAGTATGAGTTGGAGATAGAGAATGAATTTGAGGTGAATAGGCTTATTGAGAGTATCAATTTCATTTTCAGATGCAAAATTTATCATATTAGGCTTATATATGTGTGATTCAGGTTCAGATGAATTGAAAGGAAAAGATTTTTCAAAGAAGATTACATCTCTAGAAATGAAAGTAGTGTGAGAAGTAAGATCATATAATTTATAAGCTTTCTGGCCAGAAGGATATCCTATAAATATACACTTTCTAGCCCTAGAATCAAATTTGTCTTTGTGAATATTCATGTTATATGCATAGCACAGACAACCAAAACTCCTCATAGCACTGTAATCAGTTTTTTTTTGCAAACATTATTTCAAAAGGTGTTTTCCAGGAAAGAATTTTAGTAGGCAAGTGATTTATCAAGTATGTTGCAGTAAGAAGGCACTCTCCCCGAACTTCTTAGGTAGATGTGCTTGAAACCTAAGTGCTCTAGACATCTCCAAAAGGTGTCTATGTTTCCTCTCAACTCTACCATTTTGTTGAGGAACATATGGTACACTTTTCTGCATAACAATACCATGAGACATGAACAGCTGAGTACATCTTTCTTCACTATTTCAGTTCCATTATCTGATCTAACCACCTTCACATGTTTATCAAACTGTGTTTCAACCATTTTCAGAAAATATTCAAGAGTTTTAGCAACCTGAGACTTATTATGTAAGAGAAAGTCCAGGTAACTCTACTGTGATCATCCACCAATGTAAGAAAATAACTTGCTCCATTTAAAGAATGAACTCTGTATGGCCCCCATAGATCAATGTGTATTAGGTTAAAACAATGATCTGCTCTACTATTACTAACAGAGAAAGGAAGTTTGTGCTGTTTAGAATTCAAGCAAATATCACAGTTGTATTCATGTAAATTTGTACACCTAAATCCTGGAATGTGCTTCATCTTGGACAATGATAAGTGTCCAATCTACTATGTAACAAATCTACATCATTAGCAGTATTAGATGCAATTTGTCTACCTACATCAGTCTTATTAGACAACATACCAGTGCTAGAAGTAGTTCCCACAGCATGACAAGCTGATCTTGTACTGGATTTCTTATTTATATCACAAGTATGGCTGTAATAGTAGTAAAGACCTCCCTGTTTCTTACCAAATCCAAGAACCTTGTGATCACATAGGTCCTGAAAATAGCAGTTATCTTTAGTGAAGTGCACTAAGATATTACTTTTCTCGACCAACTTACTGACAGATAGCAAGTTATGCTTAAAATCTTCTACCAACAGCACATCATGAATACTTAAAAATTCATTAAGTATAACAGTTCCAGTCTTGAACACCATTCTGAAAGTTCCATCTGGTAATCCAACTTTAATCTCTCTTTTAAGAAATCTTATATCACTTAATATATGTTCATCATATACCATGTGATCACATGCTCCTGAATCCACAATCCAAGAATGACAATTATTTGCATAGTTTACAGAATGATAGACATTACCTGCAAAGCTAGCAAAGGACATGTGTTCATCAGCAGTGTTTGTGGTTGACTGTTCTTTCCCTTTCATCATCTTCATGACTTCTTGACAAATGTTACTTATCATCTGAGTATTCATCTGTTTGTTATCATGACAATCTGAATTATCTTCATAATCCAGTGGAGTATCATAATGTCCATTATTATCAACATGAACATTGGCAGCAAATTTCCTATTTCCTCCTGTGCTTCCTCCATTACCACCTTTTGCACCTTTCACAGCTGTGTACCACTCAGGGTATCCAATTATCTTGAAACATTGATCCATAGTGTGCCCTTTCCCTTTGCAATGATCACACTTCTTTTCTAATTTTTCTTTTTCCAATCTTTCTTCCCTTGAAATCTTTGGATTGCAGCAGACATCCCTTGATTATACTTGTGAACTGCCATGGCACTACTTTCTCCAATCTCCAGAAACCAGATATCTCCTTTTGTTTTTCTATCTGTTGTGTTATAGAAAAAGCACGATTGATAGTAGGCAGTGGTTCCATTGAGAGTATGTTAGTAATAGTGCTTTCAAAGCCACTATTCAATCCTAACAAGAACTGCATTAGCTTATCTTCTGCCTCAATGTCTGCCAATCGTTTAACAAATTGACATGTACATTTGTTCAAAGCACCACAGCAGCAAGAAGGTGTCATTCTTAAGACTTCAATTCATCCCAGAGTCTTTTAATCTTTCCATAATATGCAATTATGGTAAGGTTTTCTTGTCTTAAGCTATCAATTTCTTTCTTTAATTGATAGATTAGTGGACCATTAGATTGTCCAAATCTTTCATTCAATTCTTGCCACAATTCTACTGAATTACTCACATACGCAAAATCATCAGCTATTTGTGGATTCATTGAGCTTAGAATCCAACTCATAACCATATAGTCTGCTCTAGTCCACTTCAAATAATCTGGACTAGATTCGTTAGGCTTAGATGTTAATCCAGTAATAAAGCCATCTTTATTCTTTGCAATTAATGCTCGCCTAACATTCTGACTCCATCTAATGAAGTTCGTTCCAGAAAATGTTACAGATACTAATGAAGAAGTTGGATTATCTGAATTTGATACAAAAAGAGGATCCAAATTATTACCTCCATTAGCAACATTGTTCAACTCATTACGTCCTGAATTTGCATTATTCAATTCATTCTGAACTGAATTCGTTGCAGATTCCGCCATTTTAATGATCACCAGAAATCGCCAATCAAATCAAGAATTACAGAATTCAATTTCAACCTTCAAACGAACTTAATCGCATTCAAACGAACTTAATCGTTCATCAAGAAACAAAAATTTCACAAACAGTCAATCTCTACTTGAGATTGGCTCTGATACCATATAGAAACTCAAGAAGAAAGAAGATTAAACTCCATATTCATATCATTTAGAGAGAGAAAGAATAACTCTACAGAGAGTTTATTACAAGAGAGAATGAATATCAAGCTAACAACTTCAATGTGAGCTATACATTTGCTTTATATACAAGTTAGATTTAACTAACTGAAATGCTGACTAGGATATATGAAATAATTTAGTTTAATTAGTTTATAATAACTTATTGAAAGATCTGAATAAGTCTTATTTTTTAAGAGATTAATCCTTAATATTTATAGAGATAACTCTTAAGTTCTTATAAAAGAGTTTTTTGCCGGAATTTACTAGGGTAATAGTGCATTTTGTGGGGATATATACCTCATTAATTTTTTTTTTGTGGGAATACACCAACCTAAATTTAAGTTTTGTTAAAAGTTACCAAAAACACTATTTTTGACGAAAAAGTCAAGTTTTCGGCCTTTGACTTGGTAAGGCCGAAAATTGGACTTTCTCGCCGAAAATAGTATCTTTGGTAGCTTTTAACAAAAATTAAATTTAGGTTGGTATGTCCCCACCAAAAAAATTTAGTGAGGTATATCCCACAAAAAACTCTATAAATTATTGTAACTCTATTTTTCCTAATACTTGTTAATTTAAAATAGAAATTCGATATTGATAAGGAAAAGATGAGAATTAACAAAGAAGAAGAAAAGGCAAGGACTACTATTGATTTTGAAGAAAAAAAAGGCTAAAAAGGGAAAACCAATTACTTATAATAGAAATGCTAAATGTTTTTTTAGACATTCTCATTAAGATAAAAAATATGGCTCATTCAAAGATTTTAGGCCAATTGTAATTTTGTGATGTTTCATTCATTTAGTTTCCATTGACTAGGTAGGCCTTAAGAAGAGGAGTCTGTGCTGTTCTTTCCAAAAATTAGCAATTGACAGATAGTGTTGTTAATAGTATTAGTTAGCCGCTGACAAATTTTATTACCAGGTTTGACTTCTTCTCTATGAAGAGTGCCAAGCTTTCTTTTCCTTATAAAAAATTAGAAATGGATCACTTAACAACTAATTTGAAACATACGAAGTATAAAACAAGCTCCTATGTCTATGAATAATTGGTATATTAGAGTAAGGCTAATATTAAGAAACCAAGTTAAAATAGCATGATTATCTTTTATAATTTATATTTTTGCATCACAACACTTATCAATGTAGTTTTCCGAAATAACACTGTCAAAGATACAATTATTTTAGTTTTGTGTCTCCTTATATAGTATTTACGTTTGAATAGACGTACTATTATGACCTATGAAATATAAGGAAACAAATTCCATGCAAAGTATGGAAGTATGTAATACTTGGTCACTTGACAAGACTCTTACCTTAATTTCGAGTGCTAGTTGGCAGAGGGTAGAATGAGAAGAGATGAGAAGAGGGAGAAGTAATTAGGAGGGGCGGGATACCAATAATGCTTATTAGTTGATTCTGCAAAGACAATTATGGTTCTTCATCATGCAAAAGTTGCTTAATATAGAGATATTGCAACTATTAATACTACATTGCTTTAGTGAAACAGATAAACATCATTCAACTTTTAAAATGCCAATCCAGATTGCAAAACTGTTAGTTAATACATTTTAGCATTCTAATTGAATCAAAAAGCTAAAAGAGTTCCAATATTCCTAAATCCCCAAAATCACTAATCCACATCATAAAAGCATTTCCTTCCAGAAGTGCCATTTTTGTGTCTTGACTTCACCCCCAAAGCATGCTGCTGCAGGTTCCGCTCTTTCTGCTCGGACACTCGAACACTAAAACCACCATCCAAGGGCCAAGTTGTGCCAAGTCCTTGTTATCAATTACATCAGCTATTATTATCACTTTCTACATCTAGATAGCCCAGAAAGATCAACAGTCTATTTACTACAGGCAGTTGCTGGTCAAACAAGTATCGAGATTGACAATGTTTTCACTTCCTCTTCGCAAAGTGGAAAAAAGACTCTGGAGAAAGACTATCTACATAACAGGTTTTGTTGAGCACAAGGGGAGGGTGGAGGCGAGGCCCACTAAGGTAAAATACAAAATTACCTCTTCTATGTTTGCCAGATACCATGTTCTGTAAACTGACTCAAGACCTATGTTCGATGTATGAGATACCGCTCATTGCACAGGTTGCATAACCAAATATGTACAAGAAAACATCAAAACTGGTGAAAGGAAACAGAACTCACGAACATTTCATCTGTTAGAGGTCAAGTGGACTTCTTTGCATCATCTTCAGGTTTTTGAGATTCAGACTCTTCCTTCTTGTCCATAATATGCTGAACACCTTCCTGGTATCCCTCGATGAAACTCTTCATAGCATCCTTGTAGGCTGAAGCTCTTGTCATGTACAGTCGCTGCAGAGCGGGCTTTAGGGTCTCCATCCCTCCTCTAGCAGCAACAGCTATATCCATCCGGTTCCAATATGAACACATGCCACCAAGAAGCAAAGCATATCAGAGCAGAGGCACACGCTACTTGTTTGATATAAAGAAATAAATAAACTAAAAAAGAAAGCAGCTCTCATGCATGCAAACACAGTTTTAATAATTTTCTCTTAAGTTGAAGTTTTTGGGTAATTGGCAATTGAATAACAAACAACAATATCAAAGCCTTTATCGAAGATGGAGTCGGATGTATGAAGTATGAACTAAGAGTATATCTCCGCTAATCGTCCATGAGTATCATTTTCCTCCATCCACTTCTACCTATATGCTATTTAGGGCCTGTTCTCTTCGGCATAAAACAGCTGAACTGAACTGAACTGAACTGAACTGAACTTATCAAAGCTGAACTGAACTGAACTGAACTTATTGGAGCTGAACTGAACTGAACTGAACTTATCAGAGCTGAACTGAACTGAACTGAACTGAACTGAACTGAACTGAACTGAATTGAATTGAATTGAATTGAATTGAATTGAATTGAATTATATTACATTGAAATAAATTGAATGTAATAAATATATAAATAATATTTTAAACAATAATAATATAAATATTAAATAATAATTATAATGATAAGTAATAATAATGAATAATAATAATAATAGTAGTATTTTGAATATTTTTAAATGATAGTTATAAATAAATAATATTAATATCATAAATTAATAATAATAATAATAATTAATGATAGTAATGATAATTAATAATAATTATTTTATATTATTTGTATTAATATATTAATACTTGACGATGATATATAATAACAATAATATCTAAGAAGTAAATTAATATTACTATTTTAATAATTATATTTAATAACTTAAAAATATTTAGTAATAAAAATAATGATTGGGTTGGACCACGAAATAACAATAATAATTAGAAACAACAATAATAATAATAATAATAATAATAATAATAATACTTAATAGTAATGATATATATTTAAATAATAATAATAATAATAGTAATTAGTAAAATAAATTATACCAACATAATAATAATAATATTTAACAAAATGGTTATAAAAGAATAGAGCTGAACTGAACTGAACTGAACTGATCTGAACTGAACTGAACTGAACTTATTGGAGCTGAACTGAACTGAACTGAACTTATTGGAGCTGAGCTGAACTGAACTGAACTTATTAGAGCTGAACTGAACTGAACTGAACTGAACTGAACTGAAAATAAGCTGGGGAGAACAGGCCCTTACTCCTAGAATTCCATTTTGTTCATATTCTTTTTAATTCCCTCCACCAAGTCATTCTTGGCCTCCTTCGATTTCTTCTAATATCCCTATAATCCCAAGTTCCCAAATCTCCACTTTCCTTTTTGGGGCGACTTCTAGTCGACGGCACATAATTCAGAACCAATGTAGTCAATTTTCCCTTATGCCCAATATATGTAACTTCAACCTTACCACAGATATCCGCATTTGGAATTCTATCCGTAAAGGTGTTTCCATACACCAATCTCAACATATGCTTTTCTCCTACCCCCATCTTCTTAATAAGATCGTTCATATATGTCTAACTTCAACCTTACAACAGATCCGCATTTCGAATTCTATGCCTTAAGGTGTTTCCACACACCAATCTCAAAATATGCATTTCTCCTACCCCCATCTTCTTAATAAGATCTTTCTTATATGGCTTAATATTCTAACCCATATAAAAGTGCTGGTCCATGAAGTTACCCAGACTTGATCATGTGAGTTACTTCTTGGTCAATCTATATACTGTCGGCAACATAAAATGTTCATTTCTATCATATGAAGTCTATACTCCGCGTATCGTATATTCTTACAGATCTAGTAGTAGTACAAATAACAGTTATCAATGAACCGTACATGTTCATTCAGAAATGAAAACAGGTCAGACAAACTTGGGTGAATATCTCTACACACATCCAGTCCAACATCCACAAAGTAAAATACAAGTGACGTCATTTCAAACATTATCAAGCAAACAATAAGTATTTTCTTGCTAAGCTAAATGATTTTGCATCTCGTATGCCAACTTTGTAATAGAAAAGAATGTAGCAGCAACTAAACACGAGTGAGATTGTTTAATTGGATCAATGACTACAGTTTCCATCTGCCTGATTATAATTTTTTAAAAAATACTTCCAAGGCGGGTTTTTCTGAAACAATCATGACAATATTAACTTGATTAGAAAGCTTACCATGAAAATATGAATATAACCTACAAAATGTTGTTTTCAGTAAGTGGTACAAGAATGGTAAAAGTTCATGGAAAAATGTGTTGTAGAGGCTTGATGTTCATTAGATTGCAACATTTATTTCTATCATGAGAAAATTGTTTTTGATGAAGATCATACAAATTTGACAAGAATCATCTATAATGTTTCGATCAAAAACCCATGTGTACAAGTCAGGCTACAGTGTGGCGCACTATGTGGTAAAGCATGCTGTGGCAGATGTAGGAACATTATTGATTTTATATCCTGATGATCTCTACCGCAAAAGGTTTGAGATCATTTAGAAGCCTTTGAGAAAGAATACAAAAATTCTTACCAAGATCCTCTAGTGTTGTTGGTTCTTTCTCTTTTTTCTCATCTACTCCACCAATCCTATCAGCATTTTCTTCTTTCTTATAATCATTTGGACGGAGTTCAGGACCAATGTCTCGTACCCAGCTTGCGGCATAAAGGCGGGAGGCCTCCTTTATGACCTGGAGAAAATGTATAAAAAGATCCAAGGGCCAATGAAAATACATACAATTTGCTGAATCTCATCTTTCCTTTAGGATGAATGCAAAGTCGTAAGAAAGACGGCCAGACCATCTATTAGTTAAACTAAAAGTTATAGAAGTTTCAAAAATAGGTAAAAAGTTAAAATATTAAAATATGTACTATAACCGTAAAAAGTTAAAATATTGAATATACGTACTATAACCGTAAAAAGTTTGAAAACTACAAAACGAATGCTCAAAAGTTAAGGATGCAAGACGATATGAGAAACTCATGATCAAATCAAACACTCTACTATTTCTTGAGAGCTACCAACATAATCTGGAAAATTAACAAGAGGGGAGAAAGCTCTTATAGAAAAATGAAGAAGATGGATAGAGTGCATGCATTTAAATTACACATTAGGTTAGTTTGTAGTGAAAAGAGTATTTAGGACCTCATATCCATCCCCCACACAAAAAAGAAATAATAAAGAAAAGGGGAGGGAGGGGAGGTTTGAAATTTGTAAATTTAATTTTGAGTCTATCCAACACAAGATGCTGGTATATACAATACCATAACCTGACCAGTATTTCAGAAATTCGTAAATCCATGAAACTTTAATTTCGGATATATATTCCTCAGATTGAAAATCATAAAAGCGAGAGTTTAAGATCAAGATTCACCAAGTGAAGTTTGGAAGATTGGAACTGAAGCCAAATCAGGCACTTCTACATCCAATGCAGTCCCTAAAAGGCTATGAAGCTACATGGACATGCAAACTTTAAAGCTGAGCTACCAGAGTGAGTCGTTTCACAATAATTTCACACTTGGTTGCATACAAAAAAAATCTAAGCTAATTCTTTTTGAAGACCTCACCACCCTCGGACGGCACAACTAATTATAATCGTTTTACTAAACCAAAGATATAGAGAAACAAGCCCTTGGTCGAACTGATCATGATGACATACTAGCATATGCCGCTACGGGGAAATGCCAATGTTTGACCATTTGGGAAAAAATAAAAAAGGAAGTGAAAGCTAAAACCAAGTTTAAACAAGTTACATCAGAAGGGAGCAGAACCCTTGGGATGTGTCTGAGAATGATCACACAGAGAGTAGCTTAAGCAGTCGCTAAGGAACAATTAACCTACATAGCATCACCGTACCGAATGTAGAATCTATATAGAGCAGGAATAACAGAAGTCTTACATAATAAGATTCCTTCCAAGTCAATTTTGCCGCTTTTTTATGTGAGGTGGATCAGGCAACGAGGAAGGAAATGCTATTTCTTTTAAATCATACCGAACATAATCATAAAGTTTCCTGCAGACAACCTTGACCTTCATAATCAAATATGAAGTATTGACATAGACCTGAAAAGGGGAAGAAAAGTACCCAATGAGTTCCTCTCCAAGCTAACTAACTTGAATTGAACATACCAAAAGGTACAATTCTCATGAAAAGCAAAGCTTTATATAATTTACCCTTTGCAGTTATAGTATTATACAAATGAAAACAAAAATTCTAGAATATGAGCAGCTACAAGACAAACTTGTTCATTGAAGGGTTTCCCAAGAGCTTCAAAGATTCAACCATCGACTTGCATCAATCATATGTCATCATCGCACGTAAAACCTCTATTCCATATCAACTCTTGTCAAATGCGTTCGAAATGCAAATGATTACTCTCATAGTCTCATGTAACTAGCACTCTCACAAACAACAACAAAATGTTGCTCAGATAGAAATGTGAAGCAAAACCCGCTCCACAACACTCAAACACACAAAAAGCAGAAAGGAAAAAAAAAAAGCTCTCACAAATATTTTAACAAACAGGTGGTGATCATACAACAATTATGAAAACACATACTCTGATATGTGATCTGCCACAGCAAAGATAACTTAATTGCACAATTTGATTAGTGGGCTACAATGTGGGAGTAAATCTTAAGTTTAGAGTACATTTTTCGTGAACGTATGTTTGAAAAATCTGTAATGCCCGTAAGACTAAGATGAAAAGGGAGGTTTATTTGGGAAGATTAGAGAGACGGCATCACTGAACGAGAACTGAGCATACTCAGTGTGATAGTTTAATGGAATAGTCAATGGGTGCAAATTTTAGTGCACACTCAGGCATATTAAAAGCAAGGTGTATCGGAGTACTTCAAATCAGTCGATTGACTAAAAGATAAAAGATGACAACCAGCGGCACATCTAGGATTTCAAGTCAGGGATAGTAGTAATTTTGCGATACCATCGAATGTCAACAAAAAAAACCAAAATAACAAAATTCAAAACGTCTCAAATCCAAATACAACCTCAAAGTACTTTAATAAAAAATATTACAACTGTTCATGACGAGTTTCATAGTCATATTAGGTGTCCCTTTTCAAGAAAAAGCTTGAGATATCTCTCTTTTGTTTTCTCTTCATGATTCTAAATGACATATATATACATATAAGTTATAATACAATAATTCACTAATCAATTCAACTACTGTTTCCTTACTCCCGTAGTCCCGTTACAACTCAACATTGGAAAACTAGAAAACATTCTCGCAACTCATCACAAATTCACAACATCAATATTTGTATCAGTGTATATTATTCAATAATTCACAAATCTGTAATTCACATAACAATTCACAGAAGTCACAACTGTAAATCCACATTTCACAATTCACAAATTCACAAATTCGAAATTCACAAATTCGCAATTCAAATCCCACAAGTGCACAAATTTATAAATTCCCACAATCTCATAAATCATAATACATAGATTTGAGCAAGGTAATGGCCAAATCATAATTTGGAAAGAGAAGGTAGACATATTCTTTAACGTCTTACAAAGGATATAATACCATTCTATAAATTAACAATTAAGTAATTAAGATTAGATGAAAAAAGATGTAAGAAATTAAGAGACATAAAAAACTAACAACATACATTCAGAGGCCACTGCCTCGCCTCAAGCTTCCACCAGCCGCCGCACGTCCGCTGTCCGCACCAGCTCAGCAGAGACCAGAGTGAGTTAGTGAGAGGAGGAGGAGAGAGAAACGAGTAAAAGGAGTAAAAAAAGAGAGAAATGTTTGATATACATAAGTGCTATATACAGAAAAAAAAAAAAAAATACAACATCTAAAATTATGCCTAACTTAACTATGGTTAGTTTTAAACTTTTTTAAAAATTAAAAAAAAAAATTGTATGCATAGATGCAGCAATGCAGCAAAATACATTACCATAAGTACTTGTGCACACAAGCCAACATGTCAAATTTATTTATAAAGTTGGATGCGTTAGGGTTGAGAATAATTCTGAAATAGGCCTATGGCATCCCCCCTAACATAATAGCCAACGCCCGTATTTGTCATAGATGACCCCCCTAAAGCGGGGTCATTTGTCATAGATGACCCCCCTAAAGCGGGGTCATTTGTCATAGATGACCCCCCCAAAAGGGGGTCATTTGTTGTAGAGGACCCTCCTAAAAGGGGGTCATTTGTCATAGATGACCCCCCTAAGAGTAGGTTAGTCTTTTATTATATTTTGCTGTATATATCATACCCCTTGATATATGAATGTAGAGGTGATCATTTTGGCCCGGCCCGCTTTCGGGCCGGATTTTGGGCAGAATTTTTCAGCCTGCGGGCCGGGCCGCTCAGATTTTTTTGGCTTTGGTCAAGCCAAAAACGACTTTTTAGTCTATTTTTTGGCCCGATCCGTTTTGGCCAGCAAAAGCCGCTAATTTAGGCCCGAAATAGCGGGCTTTGGACACAAAAATTCGGCCCGAATTTTAGGCTCGGCCCGGCCCAACCACTGGGCAAATTTTTTTTACCTCGGCCCGGCCTGAACCCGGCCCGACCTGGTCCATGATCACCTCTATATGAATGGTGTAAAAGTTAAAATGTTCCGACTTTTAAAAAGAGAGAAAGTAATTTCTAACTAGTGAGTGTCTTTGATAAAATGTTTCATTACTTTTTATAATTTTTTGTATTGTGAGTAAAAACTGATATCATAATATAACGAGTAATTAATTTTCATGATTTTAATATATTGTTCGAAGTTTGAATTTGTTGGATTGATTGTGTCTAAAGATTCTTGCCATTATAATGATTCATAGTACCATAAGTTGTGTCATGGGAAGGCTTCTTGTGGGTTTGTTATTCGAAACCATGAGGGTGTTGTGCAGCTTTCGGGTTCTATGTCTCTCGCGGCTGGGTGCTCTATTCTCGCAGCTGAAGCTTGGGGGCCTCGAGAAGGTCTCTGAGCAGCTATCTTTCTTGGTATCTCTTCGTTAGGTATTGAAGGTGATAATTTGGTTGTTATTAATTCTATCCGGCAATGTTGGAAGATTCCGTGGGAAATTTCTTCTTTGATTCAGGATTCGGCTGCGGAGATCCAGAAGTTTCATGCCGTATCTATGGATCATTGTTTTAGGGAAGCTAATCAAGCGGCAGGTTTTATGGCTCATCGTGGGCTTGAGGTTTCTTCGCTTGTGTATTGTTTTTCCTCTTCTAACATTACTTTTTCTTCCATCATCAGTAAGGATGTTGTAGGCTAGTTCTATCCAAGGGCTAGACCTAGGTTTTCTTCTCTTATCAAAAAAAAAAAATCATAATGTTGTTCGAGGTTGGTGTAGAGTGTTAGTGAGACTTCAAGTTATATGCTTCAAAAGAACAATCGTTCACTTACGCAACATGGACTCGTTTACTTTCAATGTCCTACACTGACGATTTTATAGTTTCCTTCCTTCTTTATACTTGTTCTGTTTAGAAATACTTGTACAATTGTACCATTTGCATAATACTCCATTTATTTATTCACATCTTACATTTTGGTTGTATTTGGTGATTTATATTTTCGAAAAAGTATAGTCATATTGGATCTTGTTAGATCATCCCAATATATATTTTTAAATATCAATTTTTTAATAAATTTTTACTTGATAATTGAAATGTTAATGTTTGAAACCATGCATAGGCAAGCGTGAAAATATGAAATCGTGCAACTATTTCTAAATTGAGAAAGTATATACTAGTGACCACACACGAGCATGTCGGTTGGGCTGGGCTCGGGCGTAGTATATTTTGGTACCAGTTTATTTATTTTGTTCCGAAATCAATAACATCATTTCACTAATCTCATAACTAGTGCAAGATTGATTCTATAACTGATTTCACTCCTTAATTATGTCTTCCATTCCGGAAATGATCTTCTCCTTGCTTTGTCTTCCCACTCTCCACATAAATTCCATTCTTTTTTTTTTTTTTTGGCAACAAAGGGAACATATATAAATAGGATATCAAGACGAGTTCAACATCTTAGCCATGGTCCGAGTGACCATGCACCATATTACCGATATTACAGTTACGTGAGTCTGTTTGTAGAAAATTAATACAAACCGGGGGAGGGGTACAAAGTTCATTCAAAATATTAAAGCCTACAGTCCTCCCTTGTGCATATTTTGCTAATGAATCCGCAAGCTTGTTGGCGAGTCTCCCTTCATGCTGTAGCTCTAACCCTGGATTTCCTTGGATCAATTCCCTACATTCAAGAATAGCATTATACATAATATTCCTTATCTTTCTATTGCTTTTTATTTCGTCAACCGCATTTACGCAGTCCGACGCAATGATGCACCGGGACCAATCCTGATTGACTGCCCATTTTATAGCCATTAAAATGGCTCTTAATTCAGCTTCCATGGCATTTGCACAGTACGAGATCAAAAATACCGCACCCCCTGCCACTTACCAAAGTGGTCTCGGCAAGTTGCCGCAAAACTAGATTTTTTTGTTAGTAAGAGGAAAGAACTGTCCACATTGATTTTCAAGGTTGAAACTGGGGGAGGGGCCCACACTGGCTCACGGGGGGCAAAATTTGAGGAGGATGATGGGTTTAGAGAGAGGGAGGGGGAGGTGGGGGGTAGTGGTCGAGTGCTTTACCCACCTTAGGTTGGTCCCTAGAATAAATAGAACCATTCGGTGGCGGCCCAACTGGACTTTTTGATTGTAGTGGAAGAGGAAATGTTACTCTTGTTGAAAACCCATGCGTTTCGCCTCAACCATAGGCCCCATAATGTGAAAAGGAAATCAACTTCCGGGGGGATCCCATTTAGAGGGAGGTTAGTATTTTTTGTGATTTTTTCTTTAAGCCATTCCTTGAAAGGAGTATTGATGTTGTGGTACTCCTTCTTTTTATCCCACACCTGGATGGCTCTTGGGCAATCTCTAACAATGTGGCTCATGTTTTCGACAATAAGAGGGCAAAAAGGACAAAATTTATTGTAAGAGTTAACTCTATAATTTATGTTTTCGTTTGTTGGCATTCGATTCCACCAAACTTGCCAGAGGAAGAACTGGTGTTTAGGAAGGCAAGGGCTCTTCCAAATCCAACCCCAGTCCTCGTTATCTTTGGGGGAGGAGAGAAATAAGTTAGCATTTTTTGAACTGAACTTGCCCTTTACAGTCCAGGTGGAATAAGTAAGGTCAGCCTTTGAAGATAATTCAGTGGCTCTCACTCTTTCCACTAGGTCCTTGGGGAGATTTATGGAACAAACCGAGGTGATGTCATTGTGTTTTAACGAGCTCAGGCACAGGTTTTGTTCATTGATATTTAACGGCCCTTGCACTAGAGATCTGAGGCTGTCACCTTGTAACCATTTATCATTCCAGAGGTTAATGTTGGTCCCATCACCTGCGACCCAGGCAATGCTATGTTTATAGGTCTCCCACCCAACTCCTATGTTCTTCCAAATGTGAGACCCTTTTTTAAAACTTAGGGGCTCGTTTCTTTTATTAATGTATTTTTCTTTTATAATGTCTCCTGCCCACATCAAGTCATTGTCTAGTTTCCAGCATAAGCGCGCAAGGCTTACCTTATTGATATTTCTATGATTAGTAAAGCCTAGCCCCCCGTAAATTTTATGGTTACAGATTTTATCCCAAGCAACCCACGTTATTTTTTTGTTATCCCTTTTACTGTTCCAGAAGAAGTTACTACAAATGGAGTCAAGTTTCAATTTTAAGGCAACAGGGAAGTCAATAAGATGCATATAGTACCGGGGTATGGATTGAAGAGCCGCGTTTATGAGAATCGCTCTCCCTGCTTTATTAAGGCTCTTTGCTTTCCAGGAGGCTAACTCTGTAGTAACCTTGTCAATGATAAAATTTAGTTTATTCTTTGAGGGCTTCCTATGACACAAGGGGAAACCCAGGTAAATACCAAGGTCATTAGTACTGAGTATATTAAGTTCTTGTTCAAATTCATCCTTCATGTTAACACATGTGTTAGGAGAGAAATAAATCATGCTTTTTGATTCATTAGCTTCTGACCCGAGGCATCAAAGAAGGAGTTTAGGGTATTTTTCACAGTGGAAAGGGTGGATTCATTAGCTTCCCCGAAGAGTAGGATGTCATCAGCAAAGAATAAGTGGGATATTTCAGTACTACTCCCTCTAACTCTAAAAGGAGTCCAAACTTTAGACGCACAAGCTTCATGAATCTTCCTAGACAAGTATTCGAGACAAATGATAAAGAGATAGGGCGATAAGGGGTCTCCTTGCCTGATGCCACGGGTCATGTTGAACGTTTTGGTACGGTTGCCATTAACTTGGATAGAAGTATCCCCGGAAGCTACACAGCTCATAATTAATTTAATTGTGTTTGTTGTGAAGTTCAGGGATTTTAAGCAATGTTCTATAAAATGCCATTCAAGCCTGTCATAAGCTTTTTCAAGGTCCAATTTTAGGGCAAAAAGCCCTTTGCGGCCTTTCTTTTTATTCATGGAGTGAAGGATCTCCGAGGCAATAATGAAGTTCTCCTCAGAACCTCTCCCCTGAATGAAGCTATTCTGGTTCGGGGAGATAATCTCTTTTAGGTGAGGCCTCATTCTTTGGACCAGGATTTTAGTGATCAATTTATAAGACGTGTTCACAAGGCTAATGGGTCTAAAGTTATTAATCCTACTAGGGTTCA